>NC_081308.1:31246923-31548942 GCF_030435805.1 Mustela lutreola | reverse complement strand
CCTACTCATTCCGTTCTTCTCTTTCCGGGATGGGAAATGCTACTTTCATCCCTTCCAACAGTCCCTTGGGACACATTTGGCAGCATGGTCTCCATATAGCTTATAATCCTATGACTAAAAAAGAGATGATTTTTTTTTTTTTTTTACTGCAACACTGCATGGCACATGGATTTACTAGAATCAGAAGAAAAACAGCCTTTAAATGGGTCTGTAAATTGCCATACTACCCTTCAATTAGAATTATACTGTCAAAGATCTGGTAAATGGGATAAAATTCCATATACTCAGGCTTTTATTGTGTTATATAAAGTAGATTCAGTGGAGAAAGCCTCTACGCTCATGACCTAAAGAGAGCCAGAGGTTAAAGTATGTGAGGATAGTAGGCCTACTGAGGAAAAATAAAATGAGGAACTCAGCTTGTTACAATCTTTGAAACCTCCTGCCCCATGAATTCTACTGGCTCTAACCACAGATAACCACGGAGCCCCATCTGCCTTAGTTTCTCCCCCACCTCATTATATCCTCAGGCCAGGAATGGTCTCCATTTTTAAGACCCACCAGAGCACCTAATTTGGGCAGGAGACACCCTGATTTGGAACAGGGCAATTTCCTTTGCAGCAATATCCTCTAGGGAAGAATCCCCAGCGATAGCCTGCCAGATATTATTGGACACACAGTCCTTTCTCTAACTCAGACCTTTTACATTGGAAAAATTCAAACCCTACTTATAGGGGATCTTCAGAAAATGTCTGAATTGTTCACTATTATTTTTGCCACTCATAAGCTTACTTGGGCAGATATGTAGACTGTTTCTTCTTCTTTTTCTTCTTCTTCTTCTTCTTTTAAAGATTTTATTTATTTATTTGACAGAGAGATCACAAGTAGGCAGAGAGGCAGGCAGAGAAAGAGGGGGAATCAGGCTCTCTGCTGAGCAGGGAGCCCAATGCAGGGTTCAATCCCAGGACCTGAGATCATGACCTGAGCTGAAGGCAGAGGCTTAATCTACTGAGCCACCCAGGTGCCCTGACTGTTTTCTTCTTACAGCCAATGAGCAATGCCTGGTGATTGATAAAGCATGTGAGGAGATTGGCATCTGTATGATAAAAATCCAGGTAATACATCATTACTGGGAAGGACAATCCCAGTGGTCAAAACTGGTTGGGACCCAAATATTGCTGAAGGACTGGTTCATTTGAACCATTATCAAAGTGTATGTTAGTAGGATTGAGGCAAGGGGTCTGAAAGCAAAAAAGTCCTAATAAAGTCCAGGAAATTCAACAAAAAATGAAGATCCCTCTGAGTGTCTGGAGAGGATTTATCAAGTTTACTGAGAATATACTGATGAGGATCCTGAGGCTCCCAAAAATCTGAGAATGGTCAATATGCCCTTTCTTGGAGAAAGTGTCCCTGATATAGGAAAGAAGGTACAGAATGTCAAGGGAGCAGTTGGTATGAACTCTTAGTTGGTGGACATTGCTTTTAAGGTATTCAGTTAGGGGCATCTAGTTGGCTCAGTTGGTTAAGCATCTGACTCTTAATCTCAGCTCAGATCTTGATCTCAGGATGGTGAGTTCAAGACTGTCATTGGGCTCCATGCTTGGTGCAGAACCTACTTTAAAAAAATAGATATTCAATTATAGGGATAAAAAGCATACGAAACAGGCTATGCTATTTCTTACAGCCCCACCACCCTAGAAGGGCCAAACCCAGAGGAAGAGAACTCCCCCCCCCCACAGCCCCCGTTGATCAGTACATCTACTACAGGGCACAAGCACACTGGAAAAGAGAGTGTCCAAACTTAAAGTGGTGAAAATGGATTAAAGGTGACCACAGAAGTAGATGGCCTCTTGGGTCCCAGAAAAGGATGAGGACTGAGGTCATCCAGCGCCTCTACTGTCTAGAATGGCTCTGATTTCCATCTCCCCACCGGAGCCCTGGGTACAACTGACAGTGGGGAACCAGTTGTTGACTTCCTAGTCAATACAGGCACCACTGATTCAGTTTTAAATTGAAAGTTGACAAAGGAAAACAGCAGTTTTGTAGCTGTTATAGTTATAACCGGGCAGCCCCAATGTCATCTGTTGTAATCCTTAGAACGTCAAAAGGTGGAGAAGAGACATTAAAACACAGTTTCTGGTATATACATGATTGCCCCATCCCACTGGAGGGGAGAGGCCTGCTATGCAAATTAAATGCCCAGATAACATTCTTGTCCAAACAACAGCAGTTCCACTTACAGGTGCCTCATGAGCAAGCTCTTCATTTCCAGGTGCTCCTCACTCAACAGGACAGAAATGAAGAAGAGTTGTTTCCACCTAAAATCTATGAAAGTGTAATTAATGCCATGTGGGCTGATGGAATACCATGAAAAGAAAAGAATGCTACCCATCCATGTACAATCAAAATCACATGCAAAAATAGTCCGTAAGAGACAACACCTTTTAAAAATGGAAGCACAGAAGACTATCCAGCTATTTTATCTAGGTTTTTATTTTTTGTTTTATTTTTTATTAAAGATTTTATTTTATTTGACAGACACAAGTAGGCAGAGAGGCAGGCAGAGAGAGAGGAGGAAGCAGGCTCCCCGCTGAGCAGAGAACCTGATGTGGGGCTCAATCCCAGGACCCTGGGATCACGACCTGAGCCAAAGGCAGAGGCTTTAACCCACTGAGCCATCCAGCATCCCTTATCTAGGTTTTTAAAACATGGTCTCATCAGATCCTGCTGATCCCTATACAATACACCCAAACTTCCGGTTGAAAAGCCTTATACAGACAAGCATCAGTTTGTGCAGGACCTTAAGACATTTAATGATGCTGGGCAGAATATTCACCCTACTGTACTAAATCTGTATGTCCTCCTGACAATCATACTGGAAAATTGTGGCTGGTTTTCTGTTATAGACTTAAAAGTGCCTTTTGGGGGGTTCTATTGGATTCTGATCTCAGCTATTGTTTGCCTTTGAATGACAGGATCCAAAAACTAAAACCATTTCCCAATATCATTAGACCATATTACCTCAAGTGTTTAAGAATTTACTTTATTTGGCAATGTACTGGCCAAAGATTTAAGAACACTACAAGAATATCAAGGAATACTCTTCCAGTACATGGATGATTGGATGATCACCAGCCCTGATTTTGAACATGGTCTCTCAAACACAATCCTGATATTAAATCACCTGGCAAACTGGGTATAAAGTATTTCTTCAAAAGGCTGGATATGTAAACCACAGGTGTCCTACTTAGGCTTCCAGATAAGTCACGCGATTCATAGCTTAATAACAGATCAGAAACAAGCCATTATTAACATCAAACTGCCCCCAAATTGGAGGCAATTCTGTGGATTTTTAGGAATGGCAGGTTTTTGTCATATTTGGATACGTAATTTTGGCTTAATATTTAGGCTCCTTTATAAATCTCTTAAAGAAACAGACTCAGATCCTATGATTTAGACATCTGGGTGCCAACAAGCTTTTAATTCATTAAAAGAAAAACTGATGACAGCACCTGCCCTGGGCCTGATGAATCCAAATAAAGCTTTTAAGCTATATGTTCATGAAAGATAGAGTCTAGGACTAGGTGTTGGGGAATACTCCAAACTCATTGCCTATTTTCTTTTTCTTTTTTTCTTTCTTTCTTTCTTTCTTTCTTTCTTTCTTTCTTTCTTTCTTTCTTTCTTTTTTAAGATTTTATTTATCCATTTGAGAGAGAGAGTGAGAGAGAGCATGAGAGGGGAAAAGGTCAGAGTTAGGAGCAGACTCCCCAATGGGAGCCTGATGTGGGACTCCATCCCAGGACTCTGGGACCATGACCTAAGCTGAAGGCAGTAGCTCAACCAACTGAGCCACTCAGGTTCTGTCATTGCCCATTTTTCTAAGCAATTGAATGCAAGTACAAAAGGTTTGTGCCCCAACCCCCATTGGTGGCTCAGTCATTGAGTGTCTGACTCTTGATTTCAGCTTGGGTCATGATCTCAGTGCTGTGAGATCAAGCTCATCAGGCTCCATGCTCAGCACACAGTCTGCTTGGTATTCTCTCTCTCCCTCTGTCCCTCCTCCTGTTTTCTCTCTCTTTCTCTCTCACAAATAAATAAATAGATAAAATCTTTTTTTTAAAGATTTTATTTCTTTACTTGACAGAGATCACAAGTAGGCAGACAGGCAGGCAGAGAGAGAGAGCGGGAAGAAGGCTCCCTGCTGAGCAGAGAGCCCAATGTGGGACTTGATCCCAGGACCCTGGGATCATGACCTGAGCCGAAGGCAGAGGTTTTAACCCACTGAACCACCCAGGCGCCCTGCATGGGGACAAAGTCTTATTAAAAACTTGGAAAGAACATGGACCTGGCCAACAATTAACTGAAAAATGGATTGGACATTACACCATCCTTCTAACAACCCTTTCCTTCTTATAATTGGACAAAGTAAAACCATGGATACATCGCACAAGAATTAAATGGTGCCCATACACAGAAAAGGAGGAGATAGAAGGAGAGACCACTGAATCCCCCAACCAGGAAAGCCACCCTATTTAGTACTTAAAATATGTCTTTAGAAAAAAGAACCCTTAACATCTATGTTCATTCTATATTAACCATGTCTTCTTTCTTGCTAGGTTGGAAAGACAATGCACGAGTTTGGGTAACTCAGACTTGGGCCACAACTACAGGTGCTGTCAAGTGATGGATACATTGTCCAAAAGCCCCATGGGTATTGGACCATGGAGACTCCTTGGTCCATCCAATTTACAACACCTCAGGAGTTTCTGAAGGTGATTAGTTTCCAATCATTAAGGTCCATCCAATAATGTACAGGGTTAGAATTACTAGATTTTCCCAAATGATCATAAGGCGCTCCCATGTCTCAAACTCCCTCTTTTTTTTTTTTTTTAAGATTTTATTTATTTATTTGACAGACAGAGATCATAAGTAGGCAGAAACTCAGGCAGAGAGAGAGGAGGAAGCAGGTTCCCTGCTGAGCAGAGAGCCCGATGTGGAACTCGATCCCAGGACCCTGAGATCATGACCTGAGCCAAAGGCAGAGGCTTAACCCACTGAGTCACCCAGGCGCCCCTCAAACTCCCTCTTAGTCACTATACTAAAGAAAGTAATTTTCAACTAATGGAAAACAGGTGTACACTCTCCAACTCGATACCACATGGAGCCACCTTCCCCAAAAGGACCAACTCTCTTTGTGTAAAAAACAGTCTGTTTCTCTCTCTTTCTTTCTTTCTCTTCCTGCCTTTCTTTCATTCTCTCTCTCTTTCCCTCCCTCCCTTTCTTTCTTTCAAGATTTTATTTATTGGAGTGCCTGGGTTAAAATCTTTTTTAAAAAAAAGATTTCTTATTTATTTGACAGAGACAGCAAGAATGGGAACTTAAGTAGGGGGAGTGGAAGAGGGAGAAGCAGGCTCCCCGCTGAGTGGGGAGGCCAACTCAGGGCTCGATCCTAGGACCCTGGGATCATGATCTGAGCTGAAGGCAGATACTTGAAAACTGAGCCATTAGGGCACCCCAATAGTCTGCTTCTTTTTTAGCTATGGACATATTCAGAGCCAAGTTCAGGTGGACAGAGACCAGATGGAATGAGCTGTCCTTTTGGTGGGCTGATTCTTGCTAAAACCAGAAGGGGACTCTACCTTTCGTCTTTGTGCTCTGGATGGGTTTGTCTTTATTTGTAAATTATATGGAGTCCCCTGGGCCACAGACTGTGTTATAAATTCTTCCATCCCAGAACAGTGTCCTCTGGCCACCTTGGTGATTCCCCTTTCCCTTCACCCTGCTAATGAATCTAAACATCGGACTCGCTCCCTAAAATTATTTACCAGACGAATTTGTGATCTCCCAGGGGACATCCCCTGACATTCCCTGATAGGAATGAATATTTCTTTGGTTATATATTGTTGCTGTTGTGTCCAGTAACATGTGCTTTGCAATATGTCCCAAACTCTGACCATCCTACCTGACAAAACTGCCAGATCCTTGCCTAACTTAAAAAAATCATTAGATTCCCTTGCTAAAGTTGTCCTGGAAAAACATATGGTCCTAGAATATATCCTAGCTGAATAAGAGGGAGTTATGCATTGTTGCTAATTTATCTCACTGTATGTACTCCTATTAATACCTCATCAAAGGTAGAAACTAGCATCAAGAAAATCAGACAATAAGGTACATAGTTACAACGAACCTTGGACCAGCACATCTCTTTCATGGATGGAGTAGGGGAGGGAATCAGAGATTGGTTTTCACATTTATTTTCATGGATATCAACCAGTATCAAGTCTGTCCTCACAGGAATGATCAAAATGAACCTGATTTTTCTACTCTCAGTAGCAGGGTTCTATTTGAGATTCAGACGCGTCTTGTCGTGTCAATAAGTTATTAATTAGGCAGGAACAATTAATATAGCAACAGATAAATTCCATTCGCTTAAAAAACCCCTTTCTTTGCCAGTGGTACAGTAAGAAATAGCCAGACTGGGAATGGCAGGTGAGGGGGGCATACTCCTACAGAAACAGAAGGAAATACTGACAGCAAGGATTTGTCAATGAGCCCTCTTGCTCAAGTATAGACCCCTACAGTTAAAACCCACAAATAGATAAGATACCTTAATTCAGTCTCTAACTAAAACCCATTGTTCTTATTTCTTATCACATGTTCTTGAGGCATTGATGAAGACATTTTTCATGACTGGAACATTCCAACCACCAGACCAGAAAAGCCCTGATACCAACAGAATGCCTAGAAGACCACATCCCACATATCTCCTTCCCTGCCCATAATCACCTACTGAATGTACACCAAACCCCACCCATGATCACACACTCCCTGCCTGTTCTCTTGCACATTTCCCACTGAACCTCTACCCATAAAACTCTGTCCATCTTGCAGGTGGAGAGGTTGGTTGTTAAGGCTTAAAGCTGCCATCTCTTCCTAACTAATGGCACCCAAAATAAATTTCCCCTTTCTCTTTTCCAAAACCTTGTTTCTTAAGTTAATAGCTTCTCTTACCATGGGTTTTATCAAGTTTGTTTGGCAACAGTATTGGTAAACCCAGTCAGGAGTTGTACTCTCAATTTATCCAGCCCCCTTAGGATTTCCTGGGACAGAGCACTTGGCCACCGTAGTGCACCAGGGCTTACCTGTCCCTTTCCTGAGATAACAGCCATTATAGATCAATCAGTAACAAATTAGCTTAAGAGAAACAGTTTCCTTAAACCTAGAAAAACAAAGCATTTAAAAAATCAGAAATGTTTAAACAAAAAGCTATAAAAATTATAATTATTTTCCTCAGTTTACTTAGTCCCAAGTTATTAATTTGTGCTTTGCTTGAATCCAGATTAGAAATTCTTACCTAATTCAGTTTTATAATCCCACGGTTTATCAGAAACCTGTACTCACAAGTTCTGAGTCTTACTGAGTCTTAATGAAGATGAAATATTTGCAATAGCACCAGAGTAAAACAATACCTGTACATGGCAAGACTTAAAAATGGTCATGGTTGGGGCACCTGGGTAGCTCAGTCAGTTAGTTAAGCATCTGACTTGATTTTGGTTCAGGTCATGATCTCAGAGTCGTGAGATCAAGCCCCATGTCATGCTTTGCAGTCAGCTTGGAGTCTGCTTGGAGATTTTCTCTCCCCTCTCCCCTTCCCTCTGCCACTCCTCCAGCTCTGCTCTCTATCTCTAAATAAATAAATAAATAAATTCCTTTTTTAGAAAAGATTTTATTTATTTATTCGACAGACAGAGATCACAAGTAGGCAGAGAAGCAGGCAGAGAGAGAGAGAGAGAGGGAAGCAGTCTCCTCCCTGAGCAGAGAGCCCGATGTGGGGCTCGATCCCAGGACCCTGGGATCATGACCCAAGCCAAAGGAAGAGGCTTTAACCCACTGAGACACCTGGGCACCCGGGCCCCAAATAAATTCCTTTTTTAAAAAAAAGCTGATTAGAGTTTATTATGATGCTACTGACAAGGATATTTGCTTTTTTTTTTTTTTTTTAAGATTTTATTTATTTATTTGACAGAGAGAGATTACAAATAGGCAGAGAAGCAGGCAGAGAGGGGGGGAAGCAGGGTCCCTGCTGAGCAGAGAGCCCAATGCGGGGCTTGATCCCAGGACCCTGAGATCATGACCTGAGCTGAAGGCAGAGGCTTAACTCGCTGAGCCACCCTGGCACCCCAGGATATTTGCTTATTTATGTGACATACAACACTTCAATATTACATCAGGACATATCATATTTCTAGAATTTCTAGAACAATTATTTTAACAACATATCTACAAAGTGAATTTTTTTTTTTTTTTTTTGAGAGAGCAATGCATGCATGTGTTGTGGGCAGGGGTAGTGGCAAAGAGAGAGAGAGAGAGAGAGAGAGAGGGAGAAATCCTTTTATTTTTTGGGAGGGAGAAATCTTTTTTTTTTTTTTTTTTGTAAGATTTTATTATTTGACAGACAGAGATCACAAGTAGGCAGAGAAGCAGGCAGAGAGAGGAGGAAGCAGGCTGCCCGCTGAGCAGAGCCCAATGCCAGGCGGATCCCAGGACCTTGAGATCATGACCTGAGCCCAAGACAGAGACTCTAACCCACTAAGACAGCCACCCAGGCGCCCCAATCTGTTTTTTTTTTTTTTTTTTTTTTTGACAGCTTTGCAACAGAGATGCCATGAACTTATGTGACTACTCATTAAACACAGGTAGAATGAAGGTCTTGCTCTTAATGCATAACACTAGGGACATTCTTTATTTCAGTTAAACTAACAACCTTAACTTAGTTTCAGTTCCAAATGTATTCCCAGATCATGTGAACTTTGGGTTAGTTTTTATCTTTCTGAGTTTCAGAATGCCCTTTTAAGTGCTTGCCTTCAAACCAACTAAATAGGGCTCTTTTACAAATGAATTTTAGCAATACCATCCAGAGGTAGAGAAAATATCACACATTTATAATATATATAGATACACACACAGACAAGATTCAAATAATTTTTATAGCTTTTGTTTTTACTGATATTTGTGGGAAGGACATTAAAGGGCCAATTTCCAGCACTTCCCTCCTTTTTTTTTTTTTTTTTTTTTTTTAACATTCTAAATATCTTTAAGTTCTCCCTAATTCTTTGTATTTCAAAGAATGGCTCTCAAGTCCCAGAGAAGATGGTGGTAAGGGGATTTACATCGCAAATGCACAAAGAGCCACATTTTCTCCAAGGTGGAGATTTGGTGCATACCTGTCTTTTATAGGGGATGTTAGTGTTTGGGCATAAGAGCCCTTCTAGCAGTTTATATTTCTAAAAATCCTTTTCTCCCCCATTTTTTTTCAGTCTTAGACAATGGTGGACTGTTTATATTTCAAAGAAAATAGATTCATAATTTTAAGGAACAAAGTACAATTTTTTCCCTTAGAGTTTTAGGGTAATTGCAATTTAAAATTTACCATGTTCCCACCTAATACGAACAATTTTTTTCCCAATATTTTGATTTTGCATAATATCCACAACATTATTTAAGAGGAATAAGCATGGTTGGGGGATTGATAAAGATAGGTGGCCTCGACTTGTTCCTAGAGTTGCATTTCTGGTTTTGTAGAGATTTGTAAAACAAAGAGGTATTTCTGATTCCCCAAAGAGTGAGATTATAGCCTAAATATCAAGGGACTGGCCTGCCTTTTTAACTAAACCTGCTTCTTTATATTAGGGATATTTTAAACTAAAATTGGAATCAAAAGATTTTTTATCTTTGTGAAGTCTGTATAAAGCATTTCAACCAAAGCCTTCTTTCTGGATACACAATTCAACCTTGGCTTCTATTATGCCCTGAATATTGGCCTTTTGCAGATCTTCTGTAGGAGGACTTACCCCTGTGAAGGGGGGTAGTGAATAGTCATTAACCTTTCAAATTTCTCTCTAAATTTATTAGGATGTTTTCAGAGTAAAGGTAAAGGGCTTTGTAATTTAAAAGATTTTGCTAATATCCAGGAGACTTGAATTATTTTCCACTAGGGAGGGAGTGTCTAGGATACACCTGCAAAGGGCATCGCATAAGAATGCCTGAAACTGGAAAGCCTGGCTGGCTCAGTCCTTAAGCATCTACCTTTGGCTGAGGTCATGTAGGGAGCCTCTTTCTCTTTCTCTCTGTCTCTTGTGAATAAATGAATAAATAAGCTAAAAAAAGGAAAAAAAAAAAAAAAGGAACGCCTGAAGTTGGCAGAGCCTGATTATAGATCCCTGCAAATATTAGCAAAGTAAGCCTAATTGGCAGTCTCAAGTGCTTTTGATTTCCTGGCTATCACCTTTTACATGAGCAACCAGTGTACAATGAATCCAGAGAACAGGTCTGAGTGTTCCCTGTAAATCTTGTAGGGAAAAGTAAGTTAGATGATGGGGTTATGGACATTGGGGAGGGTATGTGCTATGGTGAGTGCTGTGAAGTGTGTAAACCTGGCGGTTCACAGACCTGTACCCCCGGGGGATAAAAATATATTATATGTTTATAAAAAATAAAAAATAAAAAATAAAAAAAAACAGTTAGATGAGGGGAACCTGGGTGGCTTAGTCAGTTAAGCATCTGCCTTCAGCTCAGGCCATGATCTCAGGGTCCTAGGGTCAAGCCTCATGTCAAGCCCAGAGTCAAACTCTCTGCTCAGCAGGGAGCCTGCTTCAGGATTCTCTCTCTCCCTCTGCCCCTGCCCCTCTGCTTGCTCTCTCTCCCTCTGAAATAAATAAGTACATCTTTTTTTAAAAGTGCCTTAAACACAAACACACAGAGATGAGGCGGATTTTAAGGGGGAATTTACATTGTATCTGGATATTTATTAAGTCTCATGTCTAATTTCTGTGATTTTATCTTGTCAAGGGAATCCCTAAGGCTAGCCATTACATTAAGACAGTTAAGAGCTCTCTATAAGAAATAGTTTTCTTTCACATATAGGCAATTTAAAGGATCCCTCCTGTGGCCATTGGCAAGTAGGATCTAACCTTTAATGGCTTAACCAAACACATAAGAGGCATCCAAGGAGGGGGGGCATAGATGATAAAGCACCCCCAACCCAAAAGTTTACTCACAAAATTAGTCTAAGAAAGTAGAAGCCTTTGTTGCACAGGTGGTAAGGATGGTGTAGTGAAAACAGTGTTTCTAGTCTCCCACAAAAATGCGAGACACCTCCAGTCAAAGCAGAGCTAATCTGGGAAACTGGGTAGGCGATATCAGAATGGGACTTTCCTGCACTAATCAAGCAATGAAGGTTGAGATGACAAAGGTTCCCACAGGCTGGAACCTTATGATAAACAACCCTAAGAGCTGGCACAGCTGGAATGGGGGGAGCAGGGGAAAGACAGAGTCAGAGTCAGATTCCCAGTCTGTTGGACTGGCCACTAAGGTACACCCCAATAAGTGCACCATCTGGATGGTGGAGACAATAGAGAATGTTCTCATTAGTCACAAAGCCAAGCTCTTAGGATATAGAAGAAGGTGTGAGGAAATCATATGCACATTATCAGCCCTGGCTAAGCCTTGGTTCTCTTGAAGCCAAACTAATACTAAAAAGGGACGTGCCATGGGGCTGGAGACTGTGTTGTTTTACAGTGTACCTTGTTGCACTAAATGTTCTAGTGTCATTTCTTATAACCCATTTGACGACCAACTTGCCCTGTCACAGGCATCTTCTTAAAGGGGTGAGGACTCTAACAGCTTTCAAATGCTTGACTTGTGCCCACCACTTTTGCAGTTTTGGCTTCTAAGATGTCCTTCAGCAACTGATGACAAACAACATAAAAACAGACAAAAGAAAACAATGTCTGGGAGGAAATGGATCAGTAACCAAAGAGTACTCTATCAAATTCAACCAAAACTCCTTTACTTGCCTATGATGCCTTTTTGTTGCTGTGGTTAAGTGGATGATTAAATATTGTTCCATAATGATCTGTCATCTTATTCAAACTTTTGATATTTTTTTACATATTTCCCCAAATCAAATTCTAACATCAAGTCTTTTGATCATAATCTACCTGAAATTTCCAGCAGGTCCCCAGAACATTTCAAGAAAAACATTTTGTGAGAAATTAAACTAAGTAGACTTATTGGGTATGTAAAATTACATGGGAAACACTGTCCAATAAGTAATGTTAAACTCTTTAGAGTATATTTGTGCAGATATGAAAATAAGTTTTATTTTTTTTCTATATAAGTGTTCTAACATTACTTGAAACTCCTAGCAATCTGATGTCCTGGTATGTTATTCTCTTGAAGTGCTGTGTGTAAAAAAATAACCAAATTTCCTTGTCAATTGCATTACAATGAACTCTAATCAGATCTGTAACCATGGCCATTTTTAAGTTTTTTATCTTTTATAGACAGTTTTACTTTTACTCAGAAGCCTCTATATAAGTTTTCTGCAAATGTGTTTCATTCATCTTCAATGAGACTCTAGGAAAAAACTCTAAGTACAGGTTTCTGATAACCTTAAGATCATAAAACTGAACTAGATAAAAATTTTTGGAACTAGTGAAAAATTGGATTCAAGCAGAATAAGAATTAATAACATAGGATTGAATGAACTGAGGAAGATAATTGTGCTTTTTATGACTTCTTGTTCGAAATATTGCTGACTTTTTAAAAATGTCTTATTTTTCCCAGATTTAATAAAACCTTTCCTCTTAAAGCTAATTTGACTTACAGCACTTCGATAAAACATACCTTTGTGAACAAATTGAAACATTTATCTTTTCCTCCTACCTGAACCTTCCAGAATTCAAAAACTCTCAGTGGGTACTCTTACATTTTTATGAAAATATATTTATTTGCATAAGTTCAATAAGAATCTGTTCTCTCTTTTTTTTTTTTAAGATTTTGTTTATTTCACAGAGAGAGACACAGCAAGAGAAGGAACGGAAGCAGGGGGAGTGGGAGAGGGAGAAGCAGGCTTCCTGCTGAGCAGGGAGCCCAATGTGGGGCTCATTGTGGGGCTTGATGTGGGGCTCAAAGCCAGGACCCTGGGATCATGACCTGAGCTAAAGGCAGACGTCCAATGGACTGAGCCACCCAGGTGTCCCCACTCAGTTCATATCTTGGTAATAAGTAAGGTGATCATACACAACAGTTTACTAAGTGTGATTCCAATGGACTAAAATACTTATTATTCCACTTAAATGCACCGTATTAGAAGGACATGAAAAAGAGTTCAGTATATTCTTTTAACTCTTCTTTAATGAATTATTGCAGATGGAAGCAATCAGTTGATGAAATCAGTTCTTTTGGCAGTTCAATTATAAATATATTCCAAAAGCAATCTACATAAATGGAAAATATATACTATATCTTACTAAGGCTAGGACCCTATAAAAGCTAGCTTTGTCATTTGGAATTTGACCCCAAATTGCAGATGAGTAATGGGGAAAGCACTCAACTGAGAGGCCCAATTACTGACTGTATACCTTAATAATAGTTATCAGTTACTGATTATTTAAATTTTCTTTTCATTTAACAAATACTTACATGGTCTTTACTATACAGTAAGGCATGTATTTAGGTCCTTTATGAAAAATAATCCTTTTAATCTTCCATAAATCCCTATAGAGTTACTCTTATTATACTTGTATTACAGGAGAGGAAACTGAAGCACAAAAAGGTTAAACACATTACTTCAGGTTATACTGCTAGTAAGTAGCAAAGCCAAGATTTGGAGCTGGATGGTATGGCTCCAGAGTTTTTTCTCCATAATAATAATAGTTATATAATAGCATTATGCTGCCTACCATAGGATAAACATTATGCCAGAGCAGGGAAAGAACATTCTATTAGAATCTCATAATCATGCTATGTAAGTGGCTAGCTATTTAGCATATAAAAAAACCAGTTGGAAAGGTCAATATGGTCTTATATATAATACACACACACACACACACTATAATATGCATTCAAATATATGTTCTTAAGTATATTCCTAATGTATGTATCAATATAAATTCTTAATATCTATTTTTTCTGCATTAAAATATATACTACTCTTGACCACTTAACCTGATTATAATAGCTGTTGTTCCTACTCAGGTATTTTATTTTTAATTGTTTTTAAATTTTTTTTTAGACAATGATTTTTTTTTTAAGATTTTTAAAAATTTATTTGACAGACAGAGATCACAAATAGGCAGAGAGTCAGGTAGAGAGAGAGAGGGGGAAGCAGGCTCCCTGCTGAGCAGAGAGCCTGATGTGGGGCTCGATCCCAAGACCCTGGGATCATGACCTGAGCCGAAGGCAGAGGCTTTAACCCACTGAACCACCCAGGTGCCCGTTTACTCAGATATTTTACGTTTATAATATAGTAAAGCTCAAACCCATCAAAGCATGGGCTTGTAGTGTTCAAATATTACTGACCTTTTCTTACATTTCTTTGTCTTGTGTTACATGTTATATATGTCATGTCTTTCTATGTTGGATAAAGATCATAAAATGTAATATGTGTAATTTTTGAGCACTATTTATGATATACAACAAGCTTACTTGATCCCTAAGATCATATTTTAATATGGACATATACCATATACTTACATATACTTAAAAAATGACTTATTGACATGAGTAACCTAAGCCATTTCTTTATTTTATACACAGAAATCCAGATTAAGAATATATCTATTTTTCTCTAACCACTTTTGAATAAAATATTTGTCTGCCAGTTACCATGATCCAACCAAGGTGAAAGTTAGGAAATCTCTTGGAATCAGATGAAGAGTTGCATGGCAACAGTTTCCTAAACCTGTGAAATGATTAAAGATTCATCATAGGTTATGAAGCTATGGCAAATTTGTTCTTTAGATCACCAATTTGCCAGACTACCTTGCATCTAAGCTTAATCTGTTAAATCAGTTTGGGTCAATATCATCTAAGTCTGGAAGAAGTATAGAGGACTCTGGGAAACTTTTGCTTATGAAAAAGCCAAATTTGAATGGTACCACCCTTCATCCTTCCTACCTTGAGATGGAATGCAATGGCTAAAGACACAATAGCCATCTTTCAGCCATGAGTCCACAAGCATGTATAAAATGGATGAATAGTCTAAGTATGGGGTAGAAGAAAGAAATTACATGGCTCTTCAATGGAATCATCCATACCAGCCTGGCCTACCTTAAGAGTTCATGCAGTGTAAGAAAATCAACACTAACTTGTTTAAGCCCCTATTATTATGGACTTCTGTTACTTGTACCAGAAAACATATCCAATCAATACCACCGAAGAGATCTCAGGCACTCAAATATGGATTTTAATTATCCAACTAGCAAAATGTTAAGCAACCAGCTATGTCCCTAGCTTACTCACCACAATCATTCCATTCTACCCACATCCCAAGATCACCACCATGCATAATACCAGGCTATAGCATCCCATCAGAAACTTGTCATTTATTATGTATTCAAAAATACACATTGATTATTACTGAGCACTTTCTATGTGCCTGATACTCTGCTAAAAAATTGTGGGAAAAATTTTCAGAAGCAGGATAGGAACATTCTCATGCTAACAGAATTTACAATCTTATGTGAAGGAAGGTACTAATTACATAAATATAAGATAAATATATGTGGCACAAGTCTAATGAAGAAGAGGTATGTGTTGCTACAAGAGTCTAAATTAAGATTTAACTAGTCAAGGAAGTCAGCAAAGGCTCTCCTGAAGAGGTGATTTATGCTTTTCTGAGAGCTAAAGAATGAAAAAATTCATAAGATATATTGCTCTAGGGGCGCTTGGGAGGCTCAGTCATCAGGTGATTGCCTTCTGCTTGGGTCATGATCCCAGGGTCCTGGGATTGAGCCCCGCATTGGCTCCATGCTCGGTGGAAGCCTGCTTCTCCCTCTCCCACTTCCCCTGCTTGTGTTTCCGCTCTTGGTGTCTTTCTGTCAAATAAATAAATAAAATCTTAAAAATAAACAAAAAGGAAATATTGGTCTATAGTTTTCTTTTCTTATAATACTTTTTTCTGGTGTTTGGTATCAGAGTAGTACTGACCTCACACAATTAGTTGAGAAGTATTCCCTCCTCTTCAATTTGCTAAAAGGAATTTTGTATAATTGGTATTATTATTATTATCATTTTAAATATTATTTTTTTAAGATTTTTAAAAATTATTTGACAGACAGAGATCACAAGCAGGCAGAGAGGCAGGCAGAGAGAGAGGGAGGGAAGCAGGCTCGTGGAGATCCTGATGCAGGCTCCATGCAGGGCTTGATCCCAGGACCCTGAGATCAGACCTGAGCTGAAGGCAGAGGCCACTGAGCCACCCAGGTGCCCCTATAATTGGTATTATTGATACTAGGTTTATTTCTTCTTTAAATGTTTGTTTGAATTGACCAGAGAAGGCACATTAGCTTGGGGTTTTCATTGTGGGAAGTTTTTAAGACTACAAATTCCATTTTAAAAATAGATATAGAATTATTCAAGTTACATTTTTCCTGCATGAGCTTTGGTAGTTTCTGTTTTTCAGAAATTTACACAATCATGTAAGTCATTGAATTTATTAGCATGAAGTTGATTATAACAATCCCTTATTTTAATATCTGTAGAGTTGGTAGTGATGCCACCTCTCCCAATCTTGACATTGGAAATTTGTGTCTTTATTTTTCTGATCAGCCTGGGTACAAATTTACCTATTTTTTTAAAATTTTTATTTTTATTTTTATTTTTTAATACAAATTTACCTATTTTATTGAGCAACTCAAATAATCAACTTTTAGTTGAACTGATATTCTCTTTTATTTCTTCTAAATTTCACTTATTTTTTTTAAAAGATTTTATTTCTCTGTCAAATGAATGAATTTAAAAAATTATTTTAAAAAGGGGGATACTTGGGTGGCTTAGTCATTAATTAGCTGCCTTCTCCTCAGGTCATGATCTCAGGGTTCTGGGACTGAGCCCCACATTGGGCTCCCTGCTCAGTGGGAAGCCTGCTTCTCCCTCTCCCACTCCCCCTGCTTGCGTTCCTTCTCTCACTGCATCTCTCTCTGTCAAATAAATAAATAAAATCTTTAAAAAATTTATTTATTTTTTTGACAGAGAGAGAACAGAGAGAGAATGTATAAGAGGGAGAAGCATGCTCCCTGGTGAGAAGGAGCCTGACACAGGACTTGATCCCAGGACCCAAGGAACGTGACCTATGAGCAGGTGGTCAATGCTCTCCTATCATCTTATTAAAAATGTTAATATGACAAAGACCAAAGAAATAAGTCAAAACAACTTAAAAGAGTAAAAAACAGCTTAAAAGAGAGATAATAACTGGATGATGAAATCTTAAAAACAGGGAAAAGATTATATTTTCTGAAAAATAACAGCAATATTATGGCCACAAATTAAGAACAGGACACTATAAATGGAACTAATGGATGTTGAAACTATGAACACAGAGATGAGAAATTCAAGAGAGAATTTAGAAGACAAAAATGAAAAAAAAAAATCTCTTAGAAGAGATGTCCACAAACTTGTAACTTAGTGACCAGACATTAAATGTTTTAGGCCCATAGGGCATATATATGGTCTTTGTTATAACTATTCAACTCCAGTTGTAACAGAATGGATGTTGCTGTGTTCCCATAATACTTTATTTTTTTACTTTTTTAAGATTTTATTTATTTATTTGACACAGAGAGAAAGACAGAGAGGGAATACAAGTAGGGGGAGTGGTCAGAGGGAGAAGCAGGCTTCCCGCTGAGCAGGGAGCCTGATGTGGGTCTTGATTCCAAGACCCTGGGATCATGACCTGAGCTAAAGATAGCTGCTTAACGACTGAGTCACCCAGGTGCCCCAAACTTTCTTTTTTTTTTTAACGATTTTATTTAGTTACTTGTCAGAGAGAGAGAGTGAGCGTGAGAACAGAGAGTGAGCGCAAGCAGGGGGAGCAGCAGGCAGAGGGAGAAGTAGGCTCCCGCTGAGCAAGGAGCCTGAAGAGGAACTCAATCCCAGGACCCTGGGATCATGACCCAAGCCAAAGGCAGAGGCTTTAACCCACTGAACCACTCAGGTGCCCCTGCCTAGCATTTTCTTATTAAATTAAGTACATCACTATCATATAACTAAACAATTATACCCATGGACATTCATCCTAGAGAAATGCAAACTTATGTCTACACAAAAAATAAGTATTCATAGGAGTTTTGTTCTCAATAGCCCCAAACTGGAAATACTGCAGATGCCCTTGAACAGGCAGTTAAACTGTGGCATACCCCTATTATGGGGTATCACTCAGCAATGAACGGAACAAACTCTTGATGCACACAATTTGGGCAAATATCCAAAGCAGAGGATAATGGTGAGTGAAATAAGCTTATCCCAAAAGATTACGTAGTGTATGATTCCTTTACATAACACATTTAAAGTGATAACATTTAAAAAAATTTATTTATTTATTTATTTATTTATTTGAGATGGGGGGGGGGGGACACAAGTTGGGGAGGAGGAAGGGCAGAGGGAGGGAGAGAAACAGACTCCCCAGTGAGCAGGAAGCCCAAGCAGGGCTAGATCCCAGGACCCTGAGATCATAACCTGAGCCTGAGGCAGATGCTTAATGGACTGAGACACCAAGGCGCCCCAAGTGATAACATTTTAGGGATGGAGGACATATCAGTGGTTGAGTACAGAGTGAGGCAGAAGAGAAGAGTGTGGTTCTAAAAGGGCAAGAGGAGGAATCCTTGTGGTGTTGAAATCTCTTGAGAATTTTTAAGATTTTATTTATTTATTTGAGAGAGAGAGAGCATGAGTAGGGGAAGGGATAAAGGGAGAGGGACAGGCAGACTCCCCACTGAGCACAGAGCCCCCCCCCCCCCCAAATCGTGACCTCAGCTGAAGTCAGACGCTTAACTGACTAAGCCACCCAGGAGTCCCAGGAACTGTTCAAGATCTTGACTATAGTGATAAATACATGAACCTACAGAGGTAATAGAATAATATAGAACTGAACACACACACACATACACACACAAGTATCAGTAAAACTGGCAATCTGAAAAATATCATGTACTGTATCAATGCCAACATGCTGATTATGATACTCACTATAGTTTTGTGAAATGGTACCATTGAAGAAAACTGGGGAAATATTACACGAGACAGCTCTGTATTATTTCTTACAATCACATGTAAATCTACACTGATCTTAATACAGAATTTAAATTTTAAATACAATGAAATAACCAAAAATTCAAGTAAAAAATTTTTAATGAAATTCCCTACTCCCCGAAATGTTACCATTGGGATATCTGGACAAAGTATGCATGACATCTAGGAATAAAAAAGCAAAACAGTGACAACAAAAACTCATTGTGTTTGTTCACAATACTCTATATGGCGCATGTCACACTTTTACTCAAAATCCTAAATCAGTCCATTTTTGCTGTGCACTTGAAGTGAGATTTACTTCGTGTATGGGAGTGTAATTCAGCCAGACACTGAGAAGAACATATAAAATCCTGCAGAGACAGCGCACCCTGTGACAATTTGCTCACTAAATTTGTTCCAGCGAGGCAGATTGATTATCTGGTTTCTAGTCGTTTCAAATGTCCTCCACTGTATTTATAGCTAGCTGTAAGTTGTCTGTTGTTTTTTTGTGGAAATGTAAATAGCCAGTGGGTGCTCTTTCGGTTGACCTGTGTAGCAGGAAAATGTGAAATCAGCAATAAAGGGCTTGATTTATTTCGAGCTGCAACCCTTCCATTCCTGTGCTGGATCAGGTCTGGGGACAATCCAAAGTGCTTGTGGCCAACCACAGTTCTATTTGGTATCCTGGCTGGATGAGTTGTTTACATTAAGTCACTGGAGCCCCTCCTTTCCTTGTGGGCCCCTCATATGTCTTCCAGGCCAGTGTAGCAACTGTGTTTCCCTATATAGAAGCTACTAGCTACAGGGGACTGTTTAAATTAAAGCTTAAATTCATTACAATTAAGTGAAATTAAAAATGTAGTTCCACTATCACAATAGCCACATATTAAGATCTAAGTGACCAGTAATAAATGTTGATATTTTATGCTTCCATAATAGTTGTGAGAACAAGCTTTTTCTAAGAGATTCTATGACAAGAGAAGGAACTGACAGTGGTATGACAGTTTATGTAAAATAAAAACAAAATTAAAACTCAAAGGTTTGGCCCCGTGAGGCAATATACATGACTGGAGCTGAAAGTGTTCTCTTTATATTATTTAACTCTTCATTGATTTTAAGGACTTTTAGACTGTTAGTATGGAATTTATAAGGATAGCGTAACACTAGGTACATGTACCTCTGAAACCATCAATGCTTATCATTATCGTGGAGGCTGAGGGGTGTCAGAGAAACCTTTATGCCTCCTTTTCCTGCTCTTGATATATTCATCATCTCTTCTTATTTTCCTCCTCTTACTTTTAGATACTGACCAAGGGACCACAGAGGAAAAGTTACAGAGTTGATTTTTTTAAACTTCTTTTTTTTTTTAAGATTTTATTTATTTATTTGACACAGAGAGAGAGATCACGAGTAGACAGAGAGGCAGAGGCAGGCAGAGGGAGACGGGGAAGCAGACTTCCCGCTGAGCAGAGAGCCCGACTCCGGGCTTGATCTCAGGATCCTGAGATCATGACCTGAGCCGAAGGCAGAGGCTTAACCCACTGAGCCACCCAGGCACCCCTTTTACAAACTTATTTTTTTTTAAAGATTTTATTTATTTATTTGACAGAAATCACAAGTAGGCAGAGAGAGAGAGAGGAGGAAGCAGGCTCTCTCCATCCTAGGACCCTGGGATCGTGACCCGAGCTGAAAGCAGAGGCTTTAACCCACCGAGCCACTCAGGTGCCCCTAAACTTATTTTTAAAATAATCTCACACTGTTATATTTAAATAGAATTAGGACGTGCATAATTAAGTGGGTCATTAGAATACAGGGTCTAGTAAATATTTACTTTCCAAAGTTGAGATCTGGGACTAGAACCCCTCTGATGTCCTATGGTTTCATCACATAGGAGTCAGAAAAGAGGAAAGGATATGTACCTTTGTCTTTGTCTCCAGTGTCAAAGCAGAGTAATAGGCACTTTGGTTTTTTATTTTTTTTATTTTTTGGTTTTAACTCTGACTGCCCAATTCTTCAATTATTTATTAATTCTTCTTCTTCTTCTTTTTAAAACATGGTTGAGATTTTTTTTTTAAATATTTATTTATTTATTTATTTGACAGAGATCACAAGTAGGCAGAAAGGCAGGCAGAGAGGAGGAAGCGGGCTCCCCGCTGAGCAGAGAGCCCGATGCAGGGCTCAATCCCAGGACCCTGGGCTCATGACCTGAATGGAAGGCAGAGGCTTTAACTCGCTGAGCCACCCAGGCGCTCCCCTTTAAAATTTTTTTTTTAATTTATTTATTTATTTGACAGAGAGAGGGAGGGAACACCAACAGGGGGTGGGAGAGAGGGAGAGAGGGAGAAGCAGGCTTCCTGCTGAGCAGGGAGCTGATCCCAAGACCCTAGGATCATGACCTGAGCTGAAGGCAGATGCCTAATGACTGAGCCACCCAGGCACCCCTATTAATTCTTCAAAGGATCCAGAGTGACAGAGGAAAATTCTAGTTAGAATCTGTGGACTGAGAGCACCTCATATTTTAAATATATTATTTGTCATTTAGAAATGAATCCTTAAATTTTACAGAAGTAGATTCAGTATTCTTTTTATAAGAGGCTAGCAGGCACATACTGAAAACATGCAAAGGGCCCTGTGAAGATCTGCATGAGGAGAGGAACGAAGGTCTTTTTCCAGGACCCAGCACCACCTGCCCAGCCATGTGGGTGAGTCTCTTTAGAATTTGATCTCTCAGTCCAGGCGGAGCTAAATCCCAGGACCCTGGGATCATGACCTGAGCCAAAGGCAGAGGCTTTAACCCACTGAGCCACCCAGGCGCCCCAAAGTGATTGTTTTTTGAACAATTAAGTTTTAGGAAACATGTTATGCAGCAATCCTAATATAATGATGTCAGTTATAGATCATCTGAAGTGCAGCCTTTGTTCATGGACAAAAATGGTTTCTATACAATATATTATCATCCCCTATAAAATAGATGTAACTTCATCTGAGTGCAAAGTTATGTTGAAAAAATATAAGAAAGGAAGCAAACAAATATCACAGACAGTATATATGAGACCTGCATAAAGTCACTATTAGCATTCTGAATTTTTTCAAAAAGACATTAATATGCATACTTTTATAAAAATGTGAACATACTCTAATACTGTTTTTAAATATTTTTTCCTTAACAATACATAGTGATCATCTTTGAACTATACATATACGTCTAAATCATCATTTTTGATGTTTCTGTATTATTCAGTTTGATAGATAGACCCTAATACATTTTTACCAAGTCTCTCTTTGGACATTTAGGTCTTTTCCATCTATTTAGTGTTATACTGGTGCCACAGTCAATAGCTATTTATTGACATTTATTTTCATACTTGTCTATGTGTTTTTCTTATAATTAATTTCTTAGGGCTTACAGGAAATCATATGCATATACATTTATACTGGTGAGAAATATTGAAAGCTATTCTTATGGAGGCTATGGGGTGGGGATATAGCAATATTTGCTCCTTCATTTTTCTCTGATAATCCAGCACTATGTATTGAATAACATTCATTGTCTGCAGTGATTTAAAATGACTCCTTTATCTGAATTAATTATGAGCTTTTGATCTATCACTCCATTTAAATCCTGGTATTTCAATTTTTCTCATTTTGAATTACAACAGCTTTATATCACTCTTTGCTATTTGGTAGAAAGGTCTTCAAAGACGACATTGCACAGATCTCTTAACTCTTCTCACCCATTTACTCATCCAGGTGAAACAGATAAACTATAAAATAATTTTTCCTGCTTCAAGAAAAAGTCTCAGGGCACCTGTGTGGCTCAGTTGGTTAAGTGTCTGCCTTTGGCTCAGGGTATGATCCCAGGGTCCTAGGATGGAGCCCCACATAGGGTTCCCAGCTCAGCAGGAAACCTGCTTCTCCCTCTGCCTCTGCCTGCTGCTCCACCTGCTTGTGCTCTATCAAATAAATAAATAAAATCTTAAAAAGAAAAGAAAAAGTCTCTATGATTTTGAACTGGGATGACCTTATACATATAATTTTGAGAAAACCAATACATTTAAAATATTGAGTTTTTTTTTAAAGATTTTATTTATTTATTTGAAAGACAGAGATCACAAATATGAAGAGAGGCAGGCAGAGAGAGAGGGGGGAAGCAGGCTCCCCTCTGAGCAGAGAGCCCAATTTGGGGCTTGATTCCAGGACCCTGGAATCACGACCTGAGCTGAAGGCAGAGGCTTTAACCCACTGAGCCACCCAGGCACCCCTCTTAGCAACTTTCAAATACATAATCCAGTGTTGTTAACTAGGCATTAGATCTGAGAACCAGTTCATCTTCTTTTTTTTTTTTTTTAAGATTTTATTTATTTATTTATTTGACAGAGATCGAAAATAGGCAGAGAGGCAGGCCGAGAGAGAGGAGGAAGCAGACTCCCCATGGAGCAGAGAGCCCGATGTGGGGCTCGATCTCAGGACTCTGAGCCAAAGGCAGAGGCTTAACCCACTGAGCCACCCACGTGCCCCAATATTGAGCTTTTTGATTAAAGAAATATAACATTTTTCCATTACTATGTATTCCAGTATTCCAGTACTATGAGAATATTTTCCCATTATTCTTTTAAGGGGCACCTGGGTAGCTCAGTCGGCTGGGCATCCAACTCTTGATTTTGGCTCAGGTCATAATCTCAGCGTCCTGGGATGGAGCCCCGCATGGGGCTCTGCACTCCACGCCGAGTCCCTCTCCCTCTGTTCCTCCCCTTGCTCTCTCTCTCTCTAAAATAATTAAAAAAAATTGTTATTGTAGTATAAAAGATAGCCTAATATTATTTATTTCCATTTCGTCTTGCATTTGGTCCCCTTACTCAACTTCCCTGATCATTTCTAGCATATTTTCATTTGTTCTTCAAGGTTTTCTAAATAAATAGTTTATCAGTCTCATATAATGGTAACTGATAAATGTTTTCCTTTATGTCAAGCATTTATATATACATCATCATCCCCTTTTTTATGGTTAGAACATCAGAATTATGTTGAAACCTTGTGGTGATGTTAGCCATCCTAACCTTATTCCTGCCTATAAGTAAATGCTTATAGTGTCTACTATGGCAGTTGAGGAAATACTTTGCAAACACACAGGGAGTAATTTATTACAGCTGAGTTTGTTTCCTTACCTCCTCATCTCTCATTCTACTCTCTATTCCACTCTATTCAAACCACTCTTGCAAAATCACCAAGGGCAAATCCAATATACACTTTTCATTCTTTTTTCTAATGGCATTTACTGCATTATTTGACACCATTGACCCTTTCTGTGATTTATAAATGTCCTCCTAACTGGACTTCTCCAAGGAAGGACACTCCTTCCTCCCATTTTTTCCATTCTTCTCAAGGGTCTTCCTTCATTAATCCTACGGAGGACAGGCCTCCTTTCTCTTTGTAAGAGATGTTATCTCTTAAAGTTTTCTTATTCATTGACTGGTTTCTAGAACTGACTTTATAAGGGGAACGTTTACACCTCTGAATGTGTTCCAGGGCACTACAGGTAAATGAAGTCTACTGCTTGAGGTCCCTTTCATCATAGGCATATCTAAACCTGGTGTTGGCTCTTGTCCACAGCTTTTGTGATGAATGCTTTAGAAAGCCCAAGACTTGGGTTTGAAATCGGTCTATTTCAAATGGATCCAACCAACTGGTTTCATTCCAAGTTTCAAGATCTCATGCTTTTCTAATGAGTGCCCAAACTTTAACATGAGAAACTGGACAAGGCCATGACTTTAACTGCCATTGTAATTCAGTAACCCATATATTTAAATTTTGCATATCATTTTCAGCAGCATCAGCCCTCTGACTACAAGAAATAAGAATTTCTTTTATGACTGACAGAGAGACGCTGATTCTTGGAATATAATTTGAGCTGGGATTTAACAATCTTCAGCTTGTCATTTTCTCTTTGTAAGCACTCAACTGAACTGGAAAGAATCTGTCCCATTACCATGGTCCTTTCAGTTGTCATTACTGCCACAATAATGAAGTGCAACAGTCACCTGGGCTCCCAAAGCACAAGTTTCATTCGGCACTTCATCACAATCAAATTGATTAATTATGAGGTCATCACATGCTGTTTTAGTAACATTTCATTTCCCACTGGCAAGGAGCTTAGTGCTGTTCCCAAGCCCAAGAGCAGGCCCAGATGAAAATCTTATCTTTGAGAGTCTATCTCTTGGGGTCACTACTAATACCAGTTATGTACTAGTCTGGATCCAACCGAGAGAGAAACAACACAGTAATTTGAACTGGGAAAGATTAACATCAAGAATCATTAACAATAATGAGATAGGCATGATGATGGATTGGCTAGCAAGAAGAAAAGATAACTAAAGAATATAGAAATAGCTGATATGAGGAGTAGCCACTATACTAACACTAAGGTAGAGCACACCAGTTAGCTGCCTCTACCTACAGGGCTATGATCCAGACTTCCTGGAGAGGGCAAAAGCATAGTTCAGTGAATGGCAGAGAATCTGTTGTGATACCACACCAGCAGAACTTGCTGGAAATCTTCTCTCTGGAGTGAGAAGAAAAGTCGTTTATGGGGAAGGGTCTCACCAGAGACACTCCACTACAAAACTACTTGAGAATGGGTGAGAGGGGAAGTTACTGCTGGCCATTGTTGGCCACCACATACTGCAAGAGCTGGGCAATGGAGAAACTGCCTGTGCTACCTGTGTTGGAGAAAGCCTTGTGAGTTGTAGGAGTCAGTCCGGCAAGCCCACTTGAACCAGGAAGCAAAACACTCCCACCTGCAGTATATCTCTACATTCGCTATTGACAAAGACTGTGTATCAGGGTGCAAAGGGATACTATTTGAAGAGCCTAGATTAATTTTCACAGAGCAGTCTAAAATGGCACATTTGGAGCTGAGAGGTAATAAATTGTTAATTGGTACCAAAATATCTAACACAAGGATTAACAATGCAAAGAGTTTCCTTCAGTGTGTTCATGTTCTACAACGTGTTTTAGAGGATTTTTCACCTTGAAAAAGTTAAATTTGTAGACTGTCAGAATTATGTGCTTTTTCTTTATGGTTTATAGAAAGTTTTAATGTTTAAAAAGGGTTTATCTCACTTAAAGATTACAAAATTATTCTCCAAACTCCTTTCTCTGCATTTTAAGCCTAATTCTAGTGATACTTGTTACCCTACATGTATTAGATTTAACTTTGGCAAGCTATTTTCACTCTTGGAGTTTCAATTTCCTCATCTGCAATAGTAGAATGATAATACATACCTAAGAGAGTTGTTATGAGGATTAGATATATTTTATCTAAAATACTTTTTAGGTTATTTGACACATACTAGGGGACTAGTATATAGTACTGATTATTGTTTTATAGCAATTGTTAACATTATTATTATCATTCAATTTATAACATATACATACATAATTTTGCATCCTGTATTTTTCGCTCAAAATTATGTTATTATAAAAATGTTTCCTTGGGGTTCCTGGATGGCTCAGTGGGTTAAAGCCTCTGCCTTGGGCTCAGGTCATGATCCCAGGGTCCTGCGATGGAGCCCCGCATCGGGCTCCCTGCTCAGCAGGAAGACTGCTTCTACCTTTCCCACTCCCCCTGCTCCTGTTCTCTCTCTCACTGTGTCTCTCTCTTTGAAATAAATAAATAAATTTTTTTTTAAATAAGAGAGATCTCAAAACTATAAGGTAATATGTTGCCCCAGAATTCTATTTGGTTCTTATCCTATTCTGTACTCTCATAATGATTAAACACAATTATCTACCAATATTTGAATATAATTTATTCCCTGCTACAATGTTGATATTTTGCTTTGAAATATATTATTAGTCATAGCATACAATTTTATATTAGATTACTCAGTGTATTGTCTTTTTTTTAATATAATTTTTTATTTTTTATAAACATATATTTTTATCCCCAGGGGTACAGGTCTGTGTCTTTTTTTTTTTTTTTAAAGATTTTATTTATTTATTTGACAGACAGAGATCACAAGTAGGCAGAAAGGCAGGCAGAGAGAGAGGAGGAAGCAGGCTCCCCACTGAGCAGAGACCCTGATGCAGGGCTCTATCCCAGGGTTCTGGGATCATGACCCGAACTGAAGGCAGAGGCCTTAACCCACTGAGCCACCCAGGCACCCCCTCAGTGTATTGTCTTTTGGCTATGT
Organism: Mustela lutreola; assembly: GCF_030435805.1. NCBI lineage: Eukaryota > Metazoa > Chordata > Mammalia > Carnivora > Mustelidae > Mustela > Mustela lutreola. Next base: position 31,521,682 of record NC_081308.1, on the reverse strand, counting down.
CAGCTTGGCTGGGGTAATGATCCCAGTTATTTAAACACTAATCTGGGTATCCTTATAAAGTTATTTTGTAGATGTGATTTAAGTCCACAATCAATTGACTTTAACATCAAGTAGATTATCAAAGATAATTGGGGTGGTCCTGACTCCCGTCAGTTCAATGACCATAAAAACATAGCTGAGGCCTCTTTGAGAAGGAAATCCATGGGACACCTGGGTGGCACAGTTGCTTCATGAAGCTCAGGTTGTGGTATCAGGATTGTGAGACTGAGGCCTGCATTGGCCTTCCTGATCAGCAGGGAGTCTGTTGGAGATACTCTCTCCTTATCTCCTCCTCCAACTCATACACTCTCTCTCTTTCTCTCTAAAATAAATAAATAAGTCTTAAAACAAAAACAACACAAAAAACAGATCCTGCTGTGTACAATAGCTTCAGTTCACACCCCAGATTCCAGTCTGCCCTTCCTGATGGCCAGTCCTATTGATTTTGAACTTGTCCAGCCAGCCCCCTCAATCATGTAAGCCAACTCCTTGCAACAAATCTCTTAGCATTAATTCCTACTGTTTCTATCTCTCTAATCAGACCTTGACTGATACAGTCAGCCAAAGATAGAATGTTTTACTTCTGTAAAAATGTCTACCTTCTCAAAAGAGAAGTCAGCTGTGATCTGCTAAGTAAAGAAGTTGGCAGTTAGAGTAGTAGGAAAGTAGGCACATCTGTGTCCAGCAAAAGATCATTTAGATAAATAAAAACAATAAAACACACTTTTAAAGCATATTACGCATATCTCCAAACTCATCACATTGTATACACTAAAATATGTGCAACTTTCTGCACATTAATTATACTCCAATAAAAAAGGGACTTGGTTGTATCTTCAAAGAGCAATAGAAATGTCATGGCAGCATATTGATAAAATAGAAGAATGATCTTACCACTCTAACACAAGCTCTGTTAACAGCTCTCCCTGTGTGCATCTGTGACTGTGTATGAGCTGTTGGTAAAGGGCAAATATAATTTGTTTTCTAAAAGCATATTTGGCCTTCCAATTCTGGAAAAGTTAAAATGGATAGATTTCACTCTGTTATTCCTACTAAAGACAGGTAAACCCCCAAACACAGTACATAAAACAAAGACCTTCCAAAATGTTGGGGAGAATGAGGTAAATTTGTTAGGGGCACTGGGACTTGAAAAACAGCATGACAGTGAGTTCTTTGGGTTTAGGTTTTCTTTTTGCCTCCTATGTATCTCAAATTGGATGCTATAGAAGTTCACATCTTGGAAATGCCAACAGGCACAGAGAAATGTGTGACTACAGTTATATAACATTCTTGAAATGACAACATTATGCGGATGAAGAACTTATTAATGGTTTCCAGGGATTGGGGCATATGCAGGGTAGTACGTAGAAATTTCTTTGCGATGATGGAGCTGTCGTGTATCTTGATTGTTAAGGTGATTACATCAACCCATACATTTGGAAATATGCATAGAGCTACATACACATACACACACATATACACATCACAAAGCAATGCATGTAAAAACTGGTGAAATCGTAATAAATTGTAGTGTCATTAATTGCATTGTACCAATGTCAATTTTTTGATTTTGATATTGTGTTTTAATTATATAAGATATTACTGTGTTGAACTAGAGAAAGGGTGTACAAATCTTTGTATTATTTTTGTAACTTCCTGCATATTTATAATTATTTCAAAATAAAGATTTAAAAAATAAAAACATACTGCTTGTTCACATATTCAGGTCATAGCAATTCCCACTTGAGCATCATTATATGTTAAAAACTAAACATTATCAATTTTGATTCTATTTTAACATACTTTAGCAAATGCCCAAACCACACAGATACTAGAAATAATCTAATGACATATGTGGAGATGCAATGAAGGTGTTTTAGTTCTGGAAAAGTCAAATATGATACATATTTATAGCTTTAGGGAATAAGGTGTCATAGTAGCTCAATACCTGAATAGTTTTGGAACCTATCAGCAAACTGGTAGATTCCAAATTTGTTAGATTCCAATACAGATTTTTTTCAGATATAAATATAAATTACAAATAATTTGTGATTATTGTGAATGATAAATCATCCAAGATCTTAGTTACTTTTACCATACAGGAACTTGTTTAGTTTATGTGTATACTTCTATGAATGTCTGAGTGGTGTGTGTATATGTAGGGGGTGGATCTGTAGAGAAAGAGGGGAGAAAGAGAATTTTAACTTTAATAATGTTCATAATTCATTTCTATTACAAGGCAGACAAAATACCATTCAACCTAAGTGTTCATTTGTGGATGAATGAATAAAGAAAACATTGGTATGTATTATATATACACCGTGAACTATTATATAGCCATAAAAAGAAGGAAATCCTGTCAGTTGTGACAACATGGATAAACCTGGAAGACATTACACTAAGTGAAATAAGGCAGTCACAGAAAGACAAATGCTGTTTGATTTCATTTACATGTAACATCTAAAAAAGTCAAACTCATAGAAGGAAGGACTGAAATCGTGGTTACCAAGGGCTGGCTACAGGGAAGGGGAAATGGCTGGGTTGGGAGGGTGGGTAGGATGGCTATAGCTAATAATAATGTGCTATATACTTGAAATTTCCTAGCAGAGTAAATCTTAAGTGTTCTTACCACACACACATAAAAAATGGTAATTATGTGAGGTGAAGGATATGTTAATTAACCTAACGTGGTAGTTGCTTTATAACACATAGGTATTTTATTATTTTTGGTAAAAAGCATGAATCACCTATACTCTTTGTAAAAAAAAAAATCCACAGAAAATTTTACTTGGAGGTGGTTTTTAATTTTTTTTTTTTAAGTAAACTATCCCCAACATAGGGTTTGAACTCAGGACCTCGAGATTAAGAGTTGTAAGCTCTAACAATGGAGCCAGCCATCTGGGCTACTAATGTTTTTGAAATCATCACATTGTATACCTTAAAAATATATAATTTTAAACTGCCAATTATACCTCAATAAATCCAGAACAAAAAGAAGTAGAATTTTAATCTAATGAGGAAGAAAAAGTTACTATATTTTTCAATATCCTTCTAGCTAGACCATGTATCAAATTGTCATGAGATAGATTAAGAGGAGAAAATCAGCTTTAACAGCAAATGTACAGAGAATACACACAAACACGGGAATTCCAAAATCAGTCAGGTAATATGATGCTTATATGAGCTAAGGAGAAAGTGGTGTGAAGATACAAATGTGAAAGATCATTGGCAAGAAGGAGAAGGGAGATGTTTGGAAAACAAAAGTCGCTCTAGTATGTAGATAAGTTTCTCAGATAAAGAGGAATCTTTATTAATAGCTCTCTTCTTCTTCTTCTTTTTTTAAGATTTTATTTATTTATTTGAAAGAGAGAAAGCATTAGAGAGAGTAAGCACGAGAAGAGGCAGAGAGAGAGGGAGAGGCAGGTTCCCCGCTGAGCAGGGAGCCAGATATGGGACTCAATCCCAGCACCCTGGGATCATGACCTGAGCGAAAGGCAGATGCTCAACCAACTGAGCCACCCAGGTGCCCGATAGTTCTTTTGACACAAGCAGGCAGTTGAGCGGGAGGTAAAGAGCTTTTTCTGCATCAGAAAAAGTGGTTTGGATTGCTTTTAACTCAAAATAATGTTCATGTGAAAGTGGCCTATCTTAGTGCCTACTCTTTGCCACAGCAAACCTCAGATCCTAGAAACCTGGTCAGGCTACCTAATATAATGGATGTATGAGAGAATCAAGATTCAAAGCTTCTGATGGACTGGAATAATAGGCTGAAACTAACGAGGCAAAGCAAAACAAAACAAAACTACAGAAAACCAGACAAAATCCTGGGAAGATAATCTTTGCCTGCTGTGTTTCAGTATAGGGTTGGTGATCAGCCTGCCAGGGTTTGAATCCTAGTGCCACCAAGAACTGACAATGAGTCCTTCACAATGACACCCCTCTGTGCATCAGTTTCCTCATTTGTTAAGTGCGAATGCTAACGACGATGGCAATGTTTGATGATGCCTACATTGGAGGATGACTGTGAAGATTAAATAAACTAACACTGAAAAAGCACCTATAACTCTCACTGGCACAGAGTAATACTCAATAAATATCTTCTGTTGTTTTCTTTCTTTAAAAAAAAAAAGACTATTATTTGAAAGAGAGAGACACAGCGAGAGAGGGAACACAAGCAAGGGAAGTGGGAAAGGGAGACTCAGGCTTCCAACTGAGCAAGAAGCCTGATGTGGGGCTCTATCCCAGGACCCTGGGATCATGACCTGAGCTGAAGGCAGACGCTTAACAACTGAGCCACCAAGGCACCTCTCTTTGTTGTTTTCATTGTGTGAAAAGTTCACATGAAAGTATGAAAGTAAAGCCTTTAAAGTCACATACAGATAAAGTTGAAAGAAATGAAGAAACTGTTACCGAACTCAGACTTGTCTGTGCACCCAAAGACGGTAAACCAATATCTGAGACACTGGTTTTGAAGCAAAGTAAGGTTATTATCAGAAGGACAGTCCAATAAGAAGGCAGGGGATCATTCCCAAAGCTACCTCGCCCTGTTGAGTTTAGGGACAGCTTATATATGTTTGGGGAAGAAGGTGAATGCATGAGAGGAAGGTAAGGGGTTTCTTGAAAACTTGAGGTGGGGAGTTTGAAACAATCTGGAGGTAGGCATCCTTCTGGACACTAAGATACTGTTTGGGACCTGATACAATCAGATACATCAGATAATTTCAACACAAATGCTACCATCTGATCCCCCTTAGGGTTCTACAGTGTGTGGATAATCCGGGTGTAGGAGTAAAAAAGGCAAAGTTAATGATTGATCATGCATGAGGTTAAGAGGTGAGTAAAACATAATAGAGAGTAAAAAAGAACATGGAACTAAGTTGATAATACAACTAATATTTTTGAAAGCATATGCTTTCAAAACAGATGCAGCAACCAAGCATCTATCTTCAAAACTGTGAGGAATAGGGCATTACAATATCCATTTGAGCCAATCACCTGAAGCAATGTGGGAAGTGTAATAATGGCATGGGCTTTTGGAGTAGGACTGACCCAGAATCAAATCCTGGCTCTGATATTTACCAGCTATGTGACTGTAAGAAAAGTTAGAAATCTCTCTAGATCAAACCCTGTTTCTTCATTTGTAATAGGGAGTAATAGTGGGGAACACATCTTAGAGCAATTGCAAGGACTCAGAGACATTGCACAGACTTGGAGGAGAGCAAAAGCTCAATAATACCTACTTTTATTACCATTATGTGATGGCTCTAAACCCTGTTCTTTGTTTTCAGAACACAGACTAAGATGTGAAAGTTACAATATTCTCAGTGTAAGGGCCTATTTAGCCAGAGAGATTGCATCCGGTTAAACAGTGATTTTCTTGTTTATGCAGTAAAACTTAAACTGACCCTGCCTCTCCCACCCCCAGATGACTTACTTGAAAACAAGTCCCGGAAATCAGTCCCAGGTAACAAAGCCCAAAAACAAGGGTGGGTCAGGCCAGGTGGAGACATCCAGTCAATGGGGTACACATACTGTCTCCCTAGCTACCAAGGAGTGTGGGTCCCGACTTTTGGGTGCCAAATCTGACCAAGGTGATAGGCTAGTTCAAATATCTACTAGGGTAAATTGTAATTCAATTGGTTACTTATGTGTGACCTAGCATGACTGTGCAGCTTTCTCTGTATGATACAATCTCATTGGCCACCTGTGCATGGCCAGGCCCAACCACATGGCCTTTGCCCTTAAAAGCTAGTCTGTAAGGCAGAGAGAGGTCACCTCTTTGCAAGAGATGGCCCCGGTTGGTAAGTTTGATTCTCGATGCTTGGCGCGAAATAAAGCTTTCCTTGACCTTAGCTTTGTATCAGTCTCTCTCCTTTGATTACGGACCCAGCACTCGGAAACTTTTCAAATTTTCTAATCAAGAGAAGAAATATTTCCATTAGCTTAGTACTAATCTGTTAGCTCTGCTAACCAATATTTCTGGAATAAAAAATCCTGTCCTTTCTTCCCTCATTGACTTTCTTGGTTCCATTCCTATGTCTACTCCTAATGTAACCTCCTATATACGGTTTCAGTTCTTGACAGCTTTGGCCTGAACAATGGCAAATTCCTTCTAAATCTTATCCCCGGCTACTACTAATTAGTGACTCTAACTTTAGAAGGCAAGCTGGGTTTGGATGTGAGAATCAAAATTTTTCAATGGAGTGGGTTGACTGTTATCAGATTATATCTGGAAGATCACCTCCATTCCTCTTACACCTGTCAAATTCTGTCCCCATAGTATCTTCCAGCAACTCAGTTTACGCGTATTGCATGCAATTGTTGGGATGTGGTGAAAGTCTCTTTTTACCTACTACTGAATTAAAGGTGTTGTTTTTGTTGTTGTTTTAATGCTTTTGGTTGTATCTCCATAGGCTAATAACAGCACGTTTATTGACAGTTCACTATTTGTCAGGCATAGTGTCACAATACATCCTCAGATGAGAATAGTTCTTCTGCCCATTTTTAAACATGATGTAACTATAACTTTGAGATACAACATGACTAAAAGAGAAGAAGCTAAGATTCAGGTAAGATTTCATCCCAGAAAAATAACTAAACTAAATTTAGTTTCACATATGTGGGAAATCCACACTGACATGGAAATTCCAAAGCTAGTGAGACAACATGGGGTTTATATGACATCCTAAGCTAAGGAGAGGGGTAGGGGTCTGGAGATACAAATAATTTCCCCTCTATCCTTCTATGTTTTTGGCTGAGACCACCTGTGATAAAAATCAGATTAACAGGAGAAAACAAAGGGTGCTTGTGTGGCTCAGTCATTAGATACCTGCCTTTGTATCAGATCATGATCCTAGAGTCCTGGGATTGAGCCCTGCATCAGGTTCCCTGCTCAGTGGGAAGCCTGCTTCGCCCTCTCCCACTCCCCCTGTTTGTGTTCCTCTTTCACTGTCTCTCTCTCTCTACCAAATAAATAGATAAAATCATAAAAGAAAGGAGAAAACAATCAGAAGTTTAATAACACATACACCTCCTATATACAAGGGAGAGACCCACAGAAAGAGTAACTGCATAAAGAACCAAAGCTAGCACCTTAAAAACCATTTCTCAGTAAAGACAAAGCAAAATGTTGGGGGGAAATGAAGTTCAGGACAGGGGATGGGGGAAGAACAGTTAAGAGAAGTTACCAGGAGGGGCGCCTGGGTGGCTCAGTGGGTTAAAGCCTCTGCTTTCGGCTCAGGTCATGATCTCAGGGTCCTGGGATCGAGGCCCAAGTCGGGCTCTCTGCTTAGTGGGGAGCCTCCTTCCTCCTCTCTCTCTGCCTGCCTCTCTGCCTACTTGTGATCTGTCTGTCAAATAAATAAATAAAATCTTAAAAAAAAAAAAAAAGAGAGAGAGGTTACCAGGAAACCAAGGGTGTGGCTGATTTGCAGATTTAAGTCCATGCTTTCTCTCTTGATGAAGGGTTTCTAAAGATTTAGTCATCCCATTCTTCCTGGTGCACAGAGGGAGACAACCTTACAAATAGCAATTTACCTTATAAAAATGTAAATGTAGCCTTCAAAAGGGTAACTTTTCAGTTTTCAGAGCTACTCCTATGTCATCTATTTCATAAAAATAATCAGATCATGATAATCCTTATGCCAAAGAGGCCTATTTTGGGTAACATATTCTTTTTTTTTTTTTTCTTTTCAGCGTAACAGTATTCATTGTTTTTGCACCACACCCAGTACTCCATGCAATCCGTGCCCTCCCTAACACCCACCAACTTGTTCCCCCAACCTCCCATCCCTCGCCCCTTCAAGACTCTCAGGTTGGTTATCAGAGTCCATAGTCTCTCATGGTTCACCTCCCCTTCCAATTTCCCTCAACTCCCTTCTCCTCTCCATCTCCCCATGTCCTCCATGTTATTTGTTATGCTCCACAAATAAGTGAAACCAGATGATAATTGACTCTCTCTGCTTGACTTATTTCACTCAGCATAATCTCTTCCAGTCCCGTCCATGTTGATACAAAAGTTGGGTATTCATTCTTTCTGATGGAGGCATAATACTCCATAGTGTATATGGCCCACATCTTCCTTATTCATTCGTCTGTTGAAGGGCATCTTGGTTCTTTCCACAGTTTGGCGACCGTGGCCATTGCTGCTATAAACATTGGGGTACAGATGGCCCTTCTTTTCACGACATCTGTATCTTTGGGGTAAACACCCAGTAGTGCAATTGCAGGGTCATAGGGAAGCTCTTTTTTTAATTGCTTGAGGAATCTCCACACTGTTCTCCAAAGTGGCTGCACTAACTTGCATTTCCACCAACAGTGTAAGAGGGTTCCCCTTTCTCCACATCCTCTCTAACACACATTGTTTCCTGTCTTGCTAATTTTGGCCATTCTAACTGGTGTAAGGTGGTATCTCAATGTGGTTTTAATTTGAATCTCCCTGATGGCTAGTGATGATGAATATTTTTTCATGTGTCTGATAGCCCTTTGTATGTCTTCATTGGAGAAGTGTCTGTTCAGATCTTCTGCCCATTTTTTGATATGATTATCTGTTTTGTGTGTGTTGAGTTTGAGGGGTTCTTTATAGATCGTGGATATCAACCTTTTGTCTGTACTGTCATTTGCAAATATCTTCTGCCATTCCATGGGTTGCCTCTTTTGTTGACTGTTTCCTTTGCTGTGCACAAGCTTTTGATCTTGATGAAGTCCCAAAAGTTCATTTTCGCTTTTGTTTCCTTTGCCTTTGGAGACATATCTTGAAAGAAGTTGCTGTGGCTGATATCGAAGAGGTTACTGCCTATATTCTCCTCTAGGATTCTGATGGATTCCTGTCTCACATTGAGGTCTTTTATCCATTTCGAGTTTATCTTTGTGTATGGTGTAAGAGAATGGTCAAGTTTCATTCTTGTACATATAGCTGTCCAGTTTTCCCAGCACCATTTAATGAAGTGACTGTCTTTTTTCCACTGTATATTTTTTCCTGTTTTGTCAAAGATTATTTGACCGTAGAGTTGAGGGTCCATATCTGGGCTCTCTACTCTGTTCCACTGGCCTATGTGTCTGTTTTTATGCCAGTACCATGCTGTCTTGGTGATCACAGCTTTGTAGTAAAGCTTGAAATCAGGTAACATGATGCTGCCAGTTTTATTTTTGTTTTTCAACATTTCCTTAGCAATTCGGGGTCTCTTCTGATTCCATACAAATTTTAGGATTATTTGCCCCAGCTCTTTGAAAAATACCGGCGGAATTTTGATCGGAATGGCATTAAAAGTATAGATTGCTTTAGGTGGTATAGACATTTTAACGATGTTTATTCTTCCGATCCAAGAGCAAGGAATGGTCTTCCATCTTTTTGTGTCTTCTTCAATTTCTTTCATGAGTGCTCTGTAGTTCCTCGAGTACAGATCCTTTACCTCTTTGGTTAGGTTTATTCCCAGGTATCTTATGGTTCTTGGTGCTATAGTCAATGGAATCGATTCTCTAATTTCCCTTTCTGTATTTTCATTGTTTGTGTATAAGAAGGCCACTGACTTCTGTACATTGACTTTGTATCCTGCCATGTTACTGAATTGCTGTATGAGTTCTAGTAGTTTGGGGGTGGAGTCTTTGGGTTTTCCATATAAAGAATCATGTCATCCGCGAAGAGAGAGAGTTTCACTTCTTCATTGCCAATTTGGATACATTTTATTTCTCTTTGTTGTCTGATTGCTGTTGCTAGGACTTCTAATACTACTGAACAAGAGTGGTGAGAAGTGGGAATCCTTGTTGTGTTCCTGATCTCAATGGGAAGGCTGCAAGCTTTTTCCCATTGAGGATGATATTTGCTGTGGGTCTTTCATAGATTTTATGAAGTTCAGGAATGTTCCCTCTATCCATATACTTTGAAGCATTTTGTCAAATGCTTTTTCTGCATCAATTGAGAGGACTAGGCGGTTCTTCTCTCTTCTTTTATTGATTTGTTCTATCACATTGATTGATTTGCCAATGTTGAACCATCCTTGTAACCCAGGGATGAATCCCACCTGGTCATGGTGGATAATCTTTTTAATGTGCTGTTGGATCCTGTTTGCTAGGATCTTGTTGAGAATCTTAGAATCCATATTCATCAGTGATATTGGTCTGAAATTCTCCTTTTTGGTAGGGTCTTTTCCTGGTTTGGGGATCAGGGTAATGCTGGCTTCATAAAAAGAGTCTGGAAGTTTTCCTTCTGCTTCAATTTTTTGAAACAGCATCAGGAGAATAGGTGTTATTTCTTCTTTGAAAGTTTGGTAGAATTCCCCAGGGATTCCGTCAGGTCCTGGGCTCTCGTTTCTTGGGAGGTTTTTGATCACTGCTTCAATCTCGTTACTAGATATCAGTCTATTCAGGTTGTCAATTTCTTACTGGTTCAATTTTGGGAGTTTATAGTTTTCCAGGAATGCATCCATTTCATCTAGATTGCTTAGCTCATTGGCATATAATTGTTGGTAATAATTTCTGATGATTGTTTCTACTTCCTTGGTGTTAGTTGTGATCTCTCCCTTTTCATTCATAATTTTATTAATTCGGGCTCTCTCTCTTTTCTTTTGGATTAGTGTGGCCAATGGTTTATCAATCTTATTGATTCTCTCAAAAAACCAGCTTCTAGTTTCATTGATACATTGTACTGTATCTCTGGTTTCTACCTCATTGATCTCTGCTCTAATCTTGATTATTTCCCTTCTTATGTGTGGAGTTGTTGTTGATCCTCCAGTTCTTTAAGGTGTAGAGACAGCTGGTGTATTCTGGATTTTTCAATTTTTTTGAGGGAGGCTTGGATGGCTATATATTCCCCCCTTAGAACCACCTTTGCTATATCCCGTAGATTTTGGACCAAAGTGTCTTCATTCTCATTGGTTTTCATGAATTGTTTCAGTTCTTCTTTGATCTCCTGGTTGATCCAAGCATTCTTAAGCAAGGTGGTCTTTAGCTTCCAGGTGTTTGAGTTCCTTCTGAACTTTTCCTTTTGATTCAGCTCCAGTTTCAAAGCACTGTGATCTGAGAATATGCAGGGAATAATGTCAGCCCTTTGGTATTGGTTGAATCCTGATTTGTGACCCAGTATGTGCTCTAATCTGGAGAAGGTTCCATGTGTACTTGAGAAGAATGAGTATTCTCTTGTTTTAGGGTGGAATGTTCTATATATACCTATGAGGCCCATCTGGTCCAATGTGTCATTCAATGCTCTTGTTTCTTTATTGATTTTCTGCTTTGATTATCTGTCCATTTCTGAGAGAGGCGTGTTAAGATCTCCTACTATTAATGTATTCATATCAATATGACTCTTTATCTTGATTAATAGTTTTCTTATGTAATTGACTGCTCCCATATTGGGGGCATAGATATTTACAGTTACTAGATTGTCTTGGTGGATAGTCCCGTTAAGAATTATGTAGTGTCCTTATGTATCTCTGACTACAGTCTTTAGTTTGAAATCTAACTTGTTGGATATGAGAATCACTACCCCGGCCTTCTTTTGTGGCCCATTGGCATGAAAGATGCTTCTCCATCCCTTCACTTTCAGTCTGGATGTATCCTTAGGTTCAAAATGGGTCTCTTGTAGACAACATATGGATGGGTCCTGTCGTTTTATCCAATCTGCAACCCTGTGTCGTTTTATGGGTGCATTTAGGCCATTCACATTGCGAGTGATTATTGATAGATATGTTTTTATTGACATGGTGTTACCTTTGAGGCCTTTCTTTCTGTAGATTGTCTCTATATTTCTGTTCAATGATATTTTTAGGATTTTTTCTCTTTTATAGAACACCCCTTAATATTTCCTGCAGTGTCGGCTTGGTGGTCGCATACTCTTTTAAGCCTTGCTGGTCTTAGAAACTCTTTATCTCTCCATCCATTTTGAATGTCAGTCTTGCTGGATAAAGTATTCTTGGCTGCATGTTCTTCTCATTTAGTGCCCTGAATATATCTTTTCAGCCCCTTCTGGCTTGCCAGGTCTCTGTGGACAGGTCTGACCTTATTCTGATGGGCTTTCCTTTGTACGTAAGGAGCTTCTTTGTCCTAGCTGCTTTCAAGAAGGTCTGCCTACAATTATAATTCTTCATTCTTACTATTAGGTGTCTCAAGGACTTTTGAGAATCTATAAGCTTGGGGGAAAACCATTCTGCCTTTAGTATATGAACGCTGGTTCCATGCGTGAGATTGGGAAATTTTTCATGGACAACTTGTTCCATTATATCTTCTAGACTTCTTTCTTTCTACTCCCCTTCAGGGATTCCAATAATTCTGACACTGGAACGTTTCATGGCATCATTTATTTCCCTGATTCTGTTTTTGTGGCTTCTAAGCTGTTTGTTCCAGGCTTCCTCCTGATCCTTTCTCTCTGTTTCTCCTCCAGATCACTAATTCTATCTTCTGTATCAGTTATCCTAGCTTTTAGAGAATTTAGAGTAGATTGGAACTCATTGAGAGCATTTTCAACATCATCCCTGGTGGCTTTCAGTTCTGCCCTAATCAATTCTGTTTGGTCATCCATGGTTTTCTCCAACCTAGCTATTGCCTGGATAATTGTTAGCCTGAATTCCCTTTCTGACATTTTGTCTATGTTGATAGCCATTAGCTCTGTTGCAGAAGGCCTATCTGCTATATTTTTCTTCTGTTGGGCATTCCTCCTCCTATTCATTTTGGTGAGAGATGACTGAACGGATGTAGCTGGATGTATCGACTGTGGGGCAGTCAAGGTGCACCCTGGAACGCTTCTGAGCAATCAGGATTCCCCACCCAAATGAGAGAAAAATGAAAAGAAAAAGAAAAAAAGAGAGAGAGAGACAGGAAAAAAAAGGGAAGATAAAAGAGAAGGCTCAGCCCAAATGGGCCCCAAGGTAAGATTTATGAAGTATACAAACAAAAACACAAACAAAAAGACTGATAAAAGTATATGGCAAGAGAAAAAAATATATATAAAAGTTAAAAATGAAGAACCTCATCAAAAAGAACCCCAAGTATAAGATTTCTATACTACCAGGACAAACACAAATACACAGAAACACTGGAGGAAGAAAAAGATGGGAGAGTGGTTATAAATTCTCAGTGTAGTGAGGAAGGTTATTTTGAATCTTCTTGGATGTATCTTGATATCTTTGTTAAAGGACTCAACTTTCCTAAGATAAAGGGGGGATTAAAAACGGGTTTACCTAAGGGGTAGCATTGATTGGGGAAAGGGGTTTGGGTAACATATTCTACTCCCCTTCGATCTAATAGTTTGTATTGTATTGGATTTCCTATAGATTGCCACAAATGTAAAAGATACAGTCCTTGTCCATTTTCCTCTAATTATTTTTAAATAAACTGGTGTATAACTAAATAACTTGAAATATTCAACATTCTTAGTTGCTATTATCTGTGGCATTTTCTCATAACAATAGAGGGAAGAAAGAGTTTAGTTTCTCAGAAATGACCTACCAAAAAGTTTAGAATTTGCATAGGATTTAGAATGTTGAAAAAATAAGTCAGGAAAGTTTTAAGCAGTCCTTAAAGTGGAATAGGTAGAAGCAACTTGGCAATGAACTTGTGGTAATGAATATTAGGTTCTGGGAAATGGGAAATAAATTTAATTAGGAATTATTGAGCCACTTAATTGCCATAATTGATTAGTAAGTACTAGGGAATCATTGTAAATACTTGAGCCAAAGACTGAAAGATTTATGGTATGTTTTCAGGAAATTAGTCTTGTAGTAAAATGCTGGAGAACAAGGTGGTAGGTGCATTGGTGGAAGCTGTTATAATAAGCTATGTTGGTGTTGGGGAGGAAAAAGTCTTCTCTGCTTTTTAAGATTCTTCTAGCTGGGGAGCACCTGGGTAGCTTAGTCAGTTAAGCATCTGCCTCCAAATCAAGTCATGGTCCCAGGGTCCTGGGATTGAGCCCTATATCAGGCTCCCTGCTTCTCCCTCTGCCCCTTCCTCTGCTTGTGCTCTCTGTCTCTCTCTCAAAATAAGAAAATAAAATATTTTTAAAGATTTTTTTTTTTTAAAAGATCATTCTGGGGCACCTGGGTAGCTCAGTGAGTTAAGCCTCTGCCTTCAGCTCAGGTCATGGTCTCAGGGTCCTGGGATCAAGCCCTGCATGGGGTTGTATGCTCAGCAAGGAGCCTGCTTTCTCCTCTCTCTCTCTGCCTGCCTCTCTGCCTACTTGTGATCTCTATTTCTGTCAAATAAATAAATAAATACATAATCTTTAAAAAAAAGTTCATTCTGGCTGGGCTGATAATCAAATTGACATGAGACAGATTGACAGGAGACAATAAAATTTAGTTTCACATATATGGGAAATCCACACAGACATGTAAATTCCAAAGCTAGTGAGACAACATGGGGTTTATATGCCATTCTAAGCTAAGGAGAGGGATGGGGTCTGGAGATACAAAGTGGAGGAAGATCATTAGTAGGAAGGTGAGAGGAGATGCTTGGAAAACAAAGGTTTCCCTGTTATGCAGATAAGTTTCTTAGGTAAAGAGGAATTTCTGTTAATAGCTCTTCTTGGTACAGGCTCTCCTTTCCAATGTAAATTTACATTGAGGGTAAGAGGTAAAGAGTTTTTCCTGATTCTGCTGTGTTTCCATTGTTTTTAACTTAAAATAATCTTAATGGCAAAGCAGTCCATCTTGGGGTAGCCTGTCCTTGGCTCCCATACTGGTTACCACAGTGATGGAAAAGCAAGCAAGAATACATCCTACAGTTATGATGGGGTGACCAATGTGACCCCTTTTCTCACCAATCTCAGTAGTATTGCCATAGGTTAACAATTTCAACATTAATTTTATTTTTAGCATATTCCTACACTCACTTTAGGATTTTGAAAAATGGATCTATCATCTTTCACATTAAAAATTGTATCAATTGGGGGGCCTGGTTGGCTCAGTGGGTTAAAGCCTCTGCCTTTGGCTAAGGTTATGATCCCAGGTTCCTGGGATCGAGCCCCACATCAGGCTCTCTGCTCTGTGGGGAGCCTGCTTCCTCCTCTCTATCTCTTTGCCTGTCTCTCTGTCTACTTGTGATCTCTGTCAAATAAATAAATAATTAAAATCTTTAAAAAAATTTATGTCATTCTTCTTCTTCTTCTTCTTTTTGGGGAGAGAGAGTGCATTGTGAGCTGGGGTGGGTGAGGGGCAGAGGGAGAGAGAGAGAATCCAAAGCAGGCTCCATGCTCAGTACAGAGCCCAATGTAGGACTGATCCCATGACCCTGAGATCATGACCCAACTGGCAACCAAGAGTTGGATGCTCAGCTGACTGAACTGCCCAGATGCCCTATAATGATTTCCTTCTAAGATACCTTTTAAAAGTGCAGAAAAAGGCATGTCTGTGTGGCTCAGTAGGTTAAGCATCTGCTTTTGGCTCAGGTCAAGGTCCCAGGGTCCTGGGATCAAGTCCTGCATTGGGCTCCTTGCTTGGTGGGGACACTGCTTCTCCCTCTGCCTGCTTCTCTTCTTGCTCGTGTGCTTGCTCTCTCTCTCTCTTTCTCTGACAAATAAATAAATAAAATATTTTATTTTAAAGTACAGAAAAAAATCAAAAAGTACAGAAATCGGAAATATTTCTGTGTCTGTGTATACTTCAGGGGGATCAAAATTGTTCCAGTTGTTTGTTTTGGGAAACAGAATCAAAACTTTTAGACTAGACTAGTTCTCTACTTAATAACCTTTCCAGTACCATTTTGTTTTTTAAAATTAAAATTTGATTTTCTAGTTCCCTTAAATCCTATCCATCCTCATCCCCTTAATATGGTATCCAACTTTATATTCCAATCATGATTCTAGTAATATTATAACTTTGTTTTTTCACCTTCAGGTCACAAGAAGTAAGGGTAGTAAAAACAGTATAATAAATAACATAGAAAAGAGCTTGTTTACGTTCTCCCTTTCTCTTATAATCCAAGACTGTACATTTCTACTTGACTTAAAATTCCTTCCATTATACTCAGTGGGGTCTTACCCCTGTTCTTTGGTCTTTCCTCATAGTATCTGTCATTTTCTTCTGGTATGCACTGATGACTAATTACACTTCTGTTCTGCCATTTTTTATTCTTGTAATCTGGCTGTGATGTGAACCTCCTTTCCCACCCATGATGAAGTCACCCTCCATCAGGTCAATTCATATCATCCCCAGGCATGGCTGGACCAGCTGGGGAACACAAAGGCCTAGGCTCAAGAGAAAGGAATGCTTGCTTATCACTTAAAGGAACAGAGAGGAATGCAACCCCACTAGTGTGTAAGTCATTAATCAGCACTACCCTAAAGTCACCAGATGTACTTAATGAAATATTTAATATAAAGAATAAAGATATTTTTCTTCAGATTCCAAGTCTCTTGAGATGAAATAGATCTCTGGGAGTCCAGACAAAGCAGCACCAGAAATTAAGTTACTAACACGACCTCATGGTCCTCCAATCAATAGTGCCCAACTTCTTAGGATATCCATGCCCTCAATTTTGCCCTTAAAATGCCTCACTTGGGGGCACCTGGGTGACTCAGTCATTTTAGTGTCCAACTCGTAGTTTTGCCTCAAGTCATGATCTCATGGATCGTGGGGTCAAGTCCCTTGGCAGGGGAACAAACTCAGCGGGAAGTCTGCTTAAAGATTTTCTCCCTCTGCTCCTTCCCCCATTCATGCATGCTCTCTCTCTCTCAAATAAATAAATCTTAAAAAAACAAAAAACAAAAAAACAACCCTCACTTCCAAGCCACTGGGGAATTTGAGACTTCTGAGCATTAGCTCCCTGTTCTCCAGGGTGGTACCATAGCTGTGAATGGCCCATTTTTCTTCAGTACAAATGCTCAGTGTCAGTTTTTTATTGGCTTATTACACATCAGGAAGACAAACTCTGGTTTGGTTTGGTTACAATGATCAGGGCTTTGATATCCCTTTCCATTTCCTTTGTCTTGTAGATTCAATGCTTGCCATTAATATTACCTTAGATGAGGGAAGATATAATTTATCCCCTGCTGGGCTTGACCTTTATACTGGCCACTGAGCAAGGCTGCTTATACTGTTGGGGCTTTCAGGAGTTTAAGTGAGATGAGCTTTACTTTTCAATCCCTCTCTCTTGCCCCTTCATTGGATTCCCACAGGGATTAGAATTCTGGGCTTAGGTTAGTATATGTGATTCACACTGAGTTCTATCCAAATGTCCACTCCTTCTGACTATGAACTACCGCTCTTGAATTCCATTTCTGTAGCTAGACTCTAACTGTCCTTGGAAATCTTCTCTCAGAACTTCTTAGTTCTCATGTAAATAGCCCTGATGTTTGGCAAGCCAAACAACCATGGTGCATATAGCTTTCAAAAGTCTCAAGCTGAGAAACCTTGCAACATAAAGATACATAATTTTCATTGTAATGAATGTCAGACAGTGATTTTCCTTGTAATCAATGTCAGAACATTGATAATTAGGTTCTTTAAGCAAGCCAGAGAAAAGGACCAATAGGAAGGAGCTGGGAAAAACGAGGGGTTTTTTTTTTTCCTCTTTTTGAGAACATATATACTGGTATCGTCTTTGATTTAAAGCATTTGCCTTAGTCCTTTAACAGTTTATAGTCCATACCAGAATAAGCATATTAACTGCTATTTTCAGACTGTTTTCTCTACTTAAAGTTGTGGTATAAAAACTTGTTACTCTTCATAGTTAGGCTTACTTATGAAGAGAAAAAGGGTTGCCACCTCTTTCATATGCTCTTTGAGCCCATCAGATTTCCATTATTTGTCTTTTAAATTTGAAGAGTAGTAGAATATGCCACCCCTAAATGTCCTTCTTTGGCATAAGGATCATTTTGAGCTGATTATTTTGAGAAACAGAAGACAGAGTAGAAGTTCTGAAAACCAAGGAAAAGCTAACTTTTCATAGGGATATTTACATTTACAAAGGAAATCTCAGATTGTAATTGTGTTTCCCACTCTCTACCAGGAAGATAAGAGTCTAAATCACAGAATTTTATCAGTGGAGAAGGCACCAACTTGCATCTGTCAAAAATCTTACCCTGGTTTGTCTGCTTTTTCTGATAATCCTCCACAACTGGATCCCAACCACTACTTCACCCAGCATCTTCTTCCGTCTTTGGCTGGACATATTTAAGGTGATGGTTTGGGCCATTTTGGGAGAATTATTCAATTTTCCTTGGTCTTTCCCATGTATACAGGAGGTACACATGTCGTTAAACTTCAATTTTTTTTCTCCTGTTAAGCTATCTTTTATTAAAGTGTGTATCAGTCAAGAACATAAAAAGAGCAGATAGAAAATTATTTTTACTCTCATCCTTACACTTTTATGCTTATTAAGGGGTAAAAAGAAATAAAAATTCATTTATTTCCCTCAAGTTAAAAATAAAGGTAGAATATGATACAACTAAGGGAAATATTTTGTTCTATTTACAAAATTTTATTCAATATAAAACTAAATGTACTTTTCCATTCTTCTTTCAATTGCTTTTATTAAATATGTTGACCTATCTTAATAGCTTTCATTTTATTTTAAAACAGTATTTATGTTTGTTTCACCTTTACCTGTAGACAGAACATTTTCAGTATTCCAATTGAATAGAAACTGTAGGGGTCAAGGACAGGTTGCCCCAAGATGAGGCACTTTGGCCTGAAGGTCATTCTGAGCTAAAGGCAATTGAGACCCTACAACACAAGACAAACTTTTGCCCCTCCCTTAACTACATAGAAGAAACTAAATTGGGGTCTTTCCCAGAATAAACTTTATTAGCAGAGATAAAATTTATCTGAGTGACCCATGTGTATGGCCAGGCAAACATCTAATTACCAAACATCTGCTCTTCTTATTGCCCTGTGAACTGCATTCCTTTCCTCTGAAGTCCCAGACCCCGACCCTCTTCTCTTTAGTTCAGGATGACATATATAGCTCATTTTGCCTGATTGTCTTTGCAATTTCTTTATCTGTGTGGATTCCTTGTACATACATATCATATTAAATTTGATTTCTCCTGTTAATCTGCTTCATATCAATTTGATTCTTAGTCCAGCTGGAAGGACCTTTGAGGGGAGAGGAATTCTTGCTCCCCAACAAAAGCACTATATAAACTACTTTAATAAAAGTGATTTAGAATTTCAGCAGACTACTTAAAATTCATTGCTTAATTAATGGTTAGATTTTATTTAAAGATGAATATCATTTTAAAGGAAGTTGGAGGACTTATTCATACCTTTCTCTTCAAAATGGAAGTATTATATATTTGCATTCTTTTCTTCCCATTTAATAAAACCATAATTTTAAATACCATACTGGATCATGTCAGTCACTAGGTATCAAAATAATACTTGCTATAATAGCTGAGTAATATGTGACATATACAGAAGGGTTGACTGAAAAAGTAAGAGCTAAACAGGAGGCTATTTGACTATGTTCCAGACCCCTACCCCTACCTCTCTCCTTGGCACATAGAAGCATCATGTTGCCTCGCTGTCTTTGGAATTTCCATGTCCATGGGAATTCCCCATATGCCCACTATTAAATTTTATTTTCTCCTGTTAATCTGTCTCATGTCAATTTGGTTCTTAGTCCAGCTAGAGGGATCTTAAAGGGCAGAAGAAATTCTTCTTCCTCGACACGATAATAGATAGCCATCTCACCGTTAGATTTTCCTGATTTGCAAATCAAGATAAAAATGTGTTGATTAGTGTGGAAGACATGGAACTGTACCTCCTCAAGCCCCTTTGAGTTAGAACATACTGCTCAAACATGTCATAACTGGTCAAGTGACTGCTTCTATGTGTCAACTCCTACAGTGTCTATCTCAGCAACCTGCCCCTACAGTGCACCTCACCAGGCAAACCTGCATCCTCTGACTGAGTCAGGGTTAGTGGCTCAGACATTCTAGACTAATGCCAAAAATTCTGAAGGGCAATTCAGATTTCCTTGTCATGTAGACCAAGGTCTCATGGGGCCTGTAGAGCTAATTTACTTTTTTAAAAAAGATTTTATTCATTTATTTGAGAGAGAAAGAGTGAGTGTGGACATAAAGTGAGGGGGGAGAAGCAGATTCCTGCTGAGCTGGGAGTTCAACATGAGTCTTGACCCCAGGAACCTGGGATCATGAAACTGATTGATCCACTCAGGTTTCCTGCTATTTTACTTCTTACTCTGCCCAAATTTGCTTCCTTTTCATTCCTTATACAGAAATTGATCCCTAATATATCTCTTATACCTTGGAACATCTGCTTTATGTTGTCAATTTGTAACAATTGGGGGTTGAATATTATAATTTTGGGGTCCCTACTGATAGTTACAAAGTAAGCTTTTCTGGTAGTTCAAATTTATCTTGAATGATGGTGTCAGACTCTTTCCATCCATCTATCTATCTTTGAGCCACATATGCATTTAAAAGTTTTAAATATCTTTCATGTGTTATGTACTGGTCTTTGACTTTAAGGGGCTTCCAACCAGATGGAAGAGATAAGATACTTACCTGCAAGTTGACTATGAAAGGGGAAAGGGCAGTAGTAGAAAGATCTGTAAATAAATAAACAAGAATGATGGCAAATAAACCAACTAATACTGTAAGGAGATACAGAACTACAGTGATAATGGTATACCTCAAGGTTTCTTATATTTTAAGGGATTTATCTTCTAATATCTAATTTCTACAGCAAATGTTAGCTCCACAATCTTAAAAACATATTTCCTGTAACTGTGAGGATTAGTCTCCAGCTACATTTTGGAGCCAGCACAAGAGTATTTATAGGTATTGGAATCTGACCTTTTCCAGTGCTTTGCTGGACATAACTGCTTTCCCACTACTAGATAGGTCTACAGATATAAGTATCAATGAAAGGAAATTGAATTCCTTTCTCCCTACTAAAATGCAAAAAGTAGTTCAGAACTCTACTGTTTGTAACTATACCTGTCTTTATTGTATTCTAAATGGTCTTTATCTCAGTCTTCCACAAACTAGTGGAATCCTACTGTGCTCTATTTTAGGTTATATTTAAACTAAAGAGAAGTGGCTCCATGCTTTTCAAGATCTGTGAGAGTTTTTAACCCCAAACCATTTACTAGACCTCTTATGTTAAGAGTAGCTTTGGCGGCACCTGGGTGGCTCAGTCATTAAACGTCTTCTTTTGGCTTGGTCATGATCCCAGAGTCCTGGGATGGCGCCCTGCATCAGGCTCCTTGCTTGTGGGAGGCCTACTTCTCCCTCTCTGACTCCCCCTGCTTGTGTTCCCTCTCTCGCTTTGTCTCTCTCTGTCAAATAAATAAATAAACTCTTAAAAAAATAAGACTAACTTTGTTTTCAGGTGGGAGGTTGGGTGAGCCTGGTGGTGGGTATTATGGTGGGTATTGCATGGGGCACTGGGTGTGGTGCATAAACAATGAATTCTCGAACACTGAAAAGAAAAAAAAAAGAATAAAGATTTTAAAAAGTACCTTTGTTTTCCTCTCTCTTGTTTGAGAAAATATATGACTCTAAATCAACACTTCAAAATAAATGTTCACTGTATTAACTATTAGAGCAGACACTGACATTTGTAAGATCATGTTTAAAAATATGTATTCGGCAAATTATTTTTCTGTTTGTTGTGCATAAGGACATACAGAGCCTCAACTGCTTATGTTTCTGCTGTCCCTCCTATTTCCTTCCTCAGCCTAGAGTTAGGGATTCATATTTATAAATTATGGAAACCTGTGAGTAATTTTACCATTGCAAGACTGTGATTGATATTGAGTAGAAATATTTTGGAGAGATTTCACTGACATCTTATTTAAAATGTACAAAACAATCTAATACAAATAAATGTTGTCTATTTTCCTATAGTTGGACTTACATACAATGGGAATATTCTGAAAGAGAGCATGTAACTTTGAAGTATTAAATAAGCAAAGCCTGTCTTATGCTGTACTTGGTACATCATAGTTCCTGGTTAATTTACTTTTTTCCTTGCTTTCTGATTCATTGCTCTATCATCAACGGTTCCCAGCTGACCCCACCCTCGGCAACCATAATGTGTGTGAAAGTAAGGCCAGACCACGTTCTGGTTTTCCATACCTCTGTGGTCATTTCATCATGGCTTAGTTGTTCCCTTGCTTAGGAATCAATATTTAACCTTCAAGCTAATAATTTATAATCCAACAAATTTCTTTTTTTTAGCATTGCTCTAGCCAACGAGAACATACATTTCATGGTGATTTGACCAGATGATTAAGGAAATACATTTTTTTTTCTTTAAAGATTCTATTTATTTACTTGACAGAGAGAGAGAGAGAGATCACAAGTAGGCAGAGAGGCAGGCAGAGAAAGAGGAGGAAGCAGGCTCCCCACTGAGCAGAGAGCCCCATGTGGGACTCGATCCTAGGACCCCAAGATCATGACCTGAGCTGAAGGCAGAGGCTTAACCCACTGAGCCACCCAGGCGCCCCAAGGAAATACATTTTAAAAAGGGATTCCAGGGGCACCTGGGTGGCTCAGTGGGTTAAGCCGCTGCCTTCGGCTCAGGTCATGATCTCAGGGTCCTGGGGTCGAGTCCCGCATCGGGCTCTCTGCTCAGCAGGGAGCCTGCTTCCCCTCTCTCTCTCTGTCTGCCTCTCCATCTACTTGTGATTTCTCTCTATCAAATAAATAAATAAAATCTAAAAAAAAAAAAAAAAAAGGGATTCCATCAGAGGTAATTCCATCTTTACACAGTATCAATGGCCTCCTTTAATTACTTGCATGACCAGCTTTGACCTTAGTTTCTGTTACTGTTTATAAAAATCTCTGAATTACAATAAATTGGTTCCAGTATTTCAGAACATATCTACCCCTTCTTTCTTTATGCTCATTAAAAACAACCTGAAATCTTCTAAGAAATAAAATGAAAATAACCTACAAAAATTACCTAGTCTGTGTTTTAGCTAGTTCATAGCTATCTTCTAAAATAAGTACATTACATATTTCTAAAGAATGGTTTAATGAAAATGAACTTGCTGTTTTATATGAGTTCATGCCATCACTGTGGGAGTTTTAGTTTTTGGTTATCAGCAGGTTGCGGATGTTGATTCACATAATATATTTAATGACTATTGCCTCTGCTCAGAATTCTCTGGAATTAAGCATTAAAGATGTAAACAGAAGAACAGCTAATGGTTCCTACGGTTTACAAATAACTTTTTGACTCAGCTTTATTAGACATTATAAGGCTAACTGCATTACCAGAGTAATTGGTCATTTACAAAAGTTTTCTTCTTTAGTTGTTAGTGGTGCTATTTACTATTTTGTAATTTATTATTCTGTAATCTGCATACCTTTCTGGATATTTATGTTTTGTACTTGTATATTTTTGTAATCAGAGTTATTTATAGATATATTCATTAAACCAAAACATTTATAAATTTAAGTGTACATACATACACACACATATATGTATGGGATTTTGACTGAACTTAAGTAGATTTAGGGAATGGTTCTTTTCAATTTTGTCATAGTTCATTCCTAGAAACAGTATTTTAAACTGTGCTTAGCAATAGATTACAGATTTTTTTTTTCTATAGGTATACTCTCTCTAAAGAAAATATATATTGGTAGGTATTATAGGTAATTATTTTTTAAAAATTTTATTTATTTATTTATTTATCTATTTATAGCACAAGGTGGGAAGATTGGAGGGAGAGGGAGAGAGAGAATCTCAAGCAGACTCCATGCTGAACACAGAGTCCAGCAGGGGGCTCAATCCCATAATCCTGAGATCATGACCTGAACTGAAATCAAGAATCAGATGTTTAACCAACTGAGCCACCCAGGCATCCCTCAAGGGTAATGATTTAAAATTGTGAAATTGTGACAGTAGGGGCACCTGGGTGACTCAGCAGGTCAAGCCTCTGCCTTCAGCTCAGGTCATGGTCTCAGGATCCTGAGAGGAATCCCCGATTCAGGCTCTCTGCTCAGCAGGGAGCCTGCTTCCCCCTCTTTCCGCCTGCCTCTCTGCCTACTTGTGATATCTCTCTCTGTCAAATAAATAAATAAAAATTCTTTAAAACAAAATTGTGACAGTAGTTCCTAATAGAAACTTTGTAATTCCTGAAATGCTTTTTAGAAATTGAATTCTCTGTTTCTCTTACCAGATTATTGGTTATCCAACAAGTGAAATGATTTATGTGAAAATAATTTATACAATTTATCGTTTTGATAAGTGGACATATGTTTCTATACATGTTGAATATTTATGGACTTTCACATAGTATGGAGACAGTTCTAAGATATTATCTTGCTATGTAATAAAATCATTGGAAGATACTCACTTGCAGGGATTTAGGCAAACTTACATCAAACTTAAAAACCATTTTAGTACACAAAATTAATTCAATAACATTTAGTCTAGAAATATTCATATTCATAAATACAGTGATATTTTGGACTAGAGATAACACATAGTCTGTGTTATTGCAATGCCCAGAAGAGTAGTTGTAACTCTAGTCCTGTTCCCCTTTCTTAAGAATATTGAAACACAATGAGTAACAGTTAGTTAGAAATCAATCAATCAATCAATCAATAACTTGAAGTTTTAGAAGTTTATTGATGATTAAAAAACAAACTTTTGATGTCCTCACACGTGATAGAGACATTCACATGTGTACCAACATAATGGATGAGCTTGTAGGGGTCAAGAGCAGGCTATCCCAAGATGGGCTACTTTGGCCTGAAGATCATTCTGAGCTAAAGGCAATCAAGACCCTACCAACACAAGACAAACTTTTGCCCCTCCCTTAACTACATAGAAGAATCTAAATTGGAGGTCTTTCCCAGAATAAGCTTTATTAGCAAAGATATATTTTATCTGAGTGACCCATCTTATGGCAGGGCAAACATCTAATTACCATATATCTGCTCTTCTTATTGCCTTGTGAATTGCATTCCTTTCCTCTGATGTCCCAGACCCCTACCTTCTTCTTAGTTGAGGATGACATATATACATCATTTTGCCTGACTGTCTTAGGAATTTCCATGTTTGTGGGGAATCCCTATACATATGAATGGTATTAAATTTAATTTTCTCCTCTTAATCTGCCTCAAGTCAATTTGATTCTTAGTCCAGATAGTCCTCTTTGAAGGGGACAGGAATTCTTGTTCCTGACAAGCTTTATTGTCATAAATATATAAAGTACAGCACCAGTATTAAAATTTGCTTGTCCCATAGATTGACCTAATCAACAAAAATATACTAGCTATAATAAACATTAGGTATTTAAATAAACAAAATAATTAAATCATTTGTGTCAATAAGGTTAGATACAAATAATCTTGTTACCAGTTATTAAAGGAAGAAATATGAATAGGTATAAATAGTACAAGTGCATTAGAAAGCTTGCTGAATGAAATTTGTTTTCTGTAATAGCTTTCTCTGAAGCAAGTACAAGTCACTCAAACTCATTCTATTGATTTTAAGTCTTTACTTAAAACTAGATGGAGAGTAAAAAGCACTTGTTTTAGATGGTTATGCTGGTAGTACTCTTTTACAATGAGTAGCAATTTCAAAGGGCTGACCCACCATCTTTTCTTCTTTTTCTCCTGTTTTTCACTTTATTCAGCTCTACAAATAGAGCTGTAGATCATTAATCTAAAGCAGTGTTAGCAGTAAACTCTTTCTTTAACCCTTCATAGCCATAGCCAATTCTGCCAACATGTAACTTTTGGTCTACCTGAGTTGAAAAGTAAGGTTTAGGTAGGTAATTGTATTAAGACCGGAGAGACTTGCTCCTAGAAACCACACCACGACACCCTGCTACGTCCCCTCAGTTTCTATGAATTATAGCCATTTTCAACAGAACCGCTTTATTTATTTATTTATTTATTTATTTATTTATTTAACAGAGGTGGGGTGGGGGAGAAGCAGGCTCCCTTCTGAGCAGAGAGCACAATGCGGAGTTTGATTCCAGGACCCTGAGATCATGACCTGAGCCAAAGGCAGAGGCTTAACCCACTGAGCCACCCAGGTGCCCCAACTGGACTGCTTTTTGAAAACAAGGTCTGTTTTCCAATAATACACATCGGCATATAAACTTAGTTAGAATTGGAAAGATATACACAACAAAATAATTTTATGGTACTGGACAGATTGTTAATATGACATCACAGTATTTCATATGGTACTGGAAATGCCATTTATCAAGGAAATTTAATGTAAGTATTCAAAATTCCATCCCTAAAATAATTTGTGAAGACAAGGATAAAAGTCTTTTATTTTCACTAATGATGGAGAAAGGACTAGACTTAAAAAAAAAAAAAAAAGATTTATTTATTTATTCATTCGTTTGTTTGTTTAGAGAACAGGGGGAGGGAGAGGGGCAGAGGGAGAGGTAGTCAGAGAATCTGAAGCAGCTCCACGCTGGGCACAGAACCTGATGCAGGGCTTGATCTCACAACACTGAGATCATGACCTGAGCTGAAACCAAGAGTCAGATGCTTAACCAACTGAGCCACCCAGGTGGCTCTACAGGGGCTCTATGGAGGCTCTATGTCCCAAAAGGCATAGACATTTGAAAATTGACTGTTCACATTCCTCTGGTAATGAATGAAGTGATGAATAAGGAGATTTTACATGTTTTCTGTAATATTTTAGATATAGCATATAGGAGGAAAAATAATTTTCCTTCTACCTTTCATTGTTCTTGGCGGAGATCCCCTGGAATAAAAGACAGATTAACACAAATAGAAATTTAATAACATATATACCAGTAGTACACTATAAGAGTACATAGGTAAAACAGGCAACTCCCAAAATGGCCTGAGCCACCACCTTAAATACCACCTCCAGTTAAAAACAAAAGACAGTGAAAGACCCCTCCCCTAGAAAGACCCCTCCCTTAGTAGACAGATAGGATAACTAACCACTTGTTTGCTTTTCTGTGGACCGCTGGCTTTTAGGCGTAAATTAGGTTATTAATTGCTTATTAATTGCTCTTTTGCCCTTCTGTAACTGCTTGGCTTATAGAAATAATAGAAGACGCCATGATGGCATTCCTACCTTCCCCCTTCTTGTTCCCCCTCCCTGCCTCTCTCCTCCCGCGTGCGGGCCCTCAGAACCAATCAGCTTGTTCCCCCTTCCCGCCTCTCTCTTCCGCGCGCGCGTGTGTGCGCGGGTCCCCAAAGCCAATCAGCAAACTCCACGTATGCCTTTTTCAAAAGTTCTAACTGTCAACCAATCAGTTGCGCCCCACCCAAAACTTGTTTGTACCTGTCTATAAAAACCCGGCACCACCCCAGCCGGGTGTGCTCAGCTAGCAGGAGCTGCTGACCACCCGCAGGCGCCTGCGTAACAATAAAGAACCTCTTGCTGATTGCATCCAGTGGCAGTGTTGGATTCTTGGGTAAGGGGATCCGCGGGTCTTTCAACAGATGGTTGTGAAAGCAGTTATGGGAGGTTTTTAGGCAAAGCAGAGTTAAAAAAAAAATTAAAATGCAGATTTAAGGCTATTCCTTTTCAAATAATGAGTTGCTGGAGATACAGAGTCATCCTTTTCTTCCTGGTACAAAGGGAGACACTTTCATAAATGGAGACTTCCTTTGTGTAAAGGTCTCTTACAAAACAGTCAATTTTATTGTTTTTAGAGATTCTACTGTGTCTACTTTTTCACAAAAATAATCAGCTCAGGGGAACCCAGGTGGCTGAGTCATTAAGTGTCTGCCTTCGGCTCAGGTCATGATCCCAGTTTCCTGGGATAGAGCCCACATCAGGGTCCCTGCTCAGCGGAGAGTCTGCTTCTCCCTCTTCTACTCCCCATGCTTGTGTTCCCTCTCTTGCTATCTCTTTCTCTGTCAAATAGATGAATAAAATCTTTAAAAAAGAGACCACCCTAGGTATGATCCATAACCCTTGCAAGCATAAAATGGAAAGACCACTCTGGAACATCCTCCTCCAGGCCATCTCTGGAGTGTCTCTGTGTCTGCCTATGATCCCATCTTGAGAGTGGACCTTTGCTTTTACTGCTATTAAACTCTTGCTTACTTGCGAGTTTGTCTCTGAATTCTTTCTTGGATGAACTCAAGAACCAAGCTGGGGAAGGGGACCAAGGGATGGGCGGGGACTGGTTTGCAGTGGGGATGGGACATGCCACTGACAGGATCATGATTCCTTCAGTTTTGTTCTTCTTTCTCAAGATTGCTTTGGCCATTTGTAATCTTTTGTGATTCCATATAAATTATAAGATTATTTGTTCCAATTCCATGAAAAATGCCATTGACATTTTGAAAGTGACTGCACTGAATGTGTAGATTGCTTTGAGTAGTTTGGGAATTTTAACAATATTAATTCTTCCAACCCATGAGCACAGCATATCTTTCCATTTATTGGGTCATTTTCAATTATTTTCATGAATATCTTATAGATTTCAGAGTATAGGTCTTTCACTTCCTTAATTAAATTTATTCCTAGGCATTTTATTCTTCTTGAAGCAATTGTAAATGGAATTGTTTTTTTAAGTTCTCTTTCTGATAGTTTATAGTAATAGTAATGCACTGTATTTCTGTATATTAATTTTGTATTCTGCAACTTTACTGTATTCATTTATTAGTTCTAGTAGTTTTTTGATGGAGTCTTCAGGGTTTTTTTTTTTTTTGAAGATTGTCTTGTTTTTACCAATACACAATTTTTGGCTAAGATTTGCATAGACATTAGTACAATATGTTAAAAATGATAAGTTCTATAGATAAAGATAAAACAAATCAGAATTTCAAAATACCAGTGTAAAATGACTTACTGACTTATATAGCTTTTGAATTTCATTCAGTAACCATGTGTTACTGATGTGATTTGAAATATATTTTAATTTTTATGCTTTAATTTCTTCTTACATTATTTAAGTTAAAAAAATAATCTAAGGCATGGGAGCTCTAAAGGCAGCATCCATTAATTATAGCTTTCCAGGTTTCATAGGAGATTGAGAACATCCATGCTGTGAAAACCTAGGCATTATAAAAGTAAATTTTTGCAATCATGATATTAGAACTGTCATCCCAGCTGTGCATCAATGGCATTTATTGTATATTGATTTATACCAGAAACCAACAGATTCTTTCATTAGAGTCTTAAGAGACTGTTAGCTAGGTGATTTGGTGGGATGAACTAACTTGAATCCTACAAAACACAAACCAGCAAAAGATTAATATATTAGGAAGTGAAGCTATACAAAAAGGATGCATCATAGTAAAAGCATTAACATAAGAATAATTGATTTGCATAGAAATAGATCAATTATCACTACAATTCTTAGCCTATATGGTCCTAAAAGACCACTATTCTTAGGCAATTCTTTGGAGGAATGTAGAAGAAGTTGGAGAGGTCTGCATAAATAAACTCGAGTTTGTCAAAAAGGGCAATAATAATTTCTAACTGTTTTACAAGTTAACAATTCACTTCCTTATAATGCTGCAAAAAACATTCAGATCATATTTCATCTTGTGATGCAGCTGTTCTGCACTGTGCTTGTCAGTTTTGGAAACCAATAATGCATTTCTTGACCCTAAGAACCAGCCACCCCAAAAACCAATACAGTATCTGGCATGAATCACTCAAGCCCATTTCCACAAATTTCATTAACATCTGTGTCAAATCCTTAACCCTCTTGTCACCAGGCATGTCCATCTTGATTTATGCCCAGTGAAACCATTCTAAATCATTAATGCCTGAGATTGATATTTAAATTCCAGAACGATATTGAAATCCATATCAGAATGTGTTCTTATTTCACTGTCACCCTAAGCTGAGTATTTAAAGATTCTACTGCTAATGTTCCATTCTGTTTGGATTAACATAGAGAACCATTAATATTACCACTGTTTTCTGAATGAGGTATCATATTTTCCAGGGAATCTTTTTATTAAAATTCAGAGTATTACTATTATCAACTACAGGTTACTTTTCTGTTCATCTATATCTACCTATCTATCTCTATTTTAGTAGAGTTGACACATGGTATTATATTAGTTTCAGGTTTACAACATAGTGATTTAATAACTTTATAGTCATGTTATGCTCACCACAAGTATAACTACCATCTGTCACCCTGCAGCACTATTACAATACCATTGACTATATTCCCTATGCTGCACCTTTTATACCCATGACTTATTCATTCCATAACTAGAAGCCTGTGTTCCCACTCTCCTTCAGCCATTTTGCCCATCCCCCTACTGCCCTCCCCTCTGGCAACCATCAGTATGTTCTCTGTATTTATAGGTCTGTTTCTACCTTTTGTTTATTTATTGTTTTGTTTTTTAGATTCCACATATAAATGAAATCATATGGTATTTGTCTTGCGTTTGTTTTAATATATTTTAATGCTAATGATACCGATGTATGAAGTACCCATATAGCCATGCTATATAATTTATGTTTCCTGTATCATGTGCTTCATAGAAGAATGTGACCAATTTTGTCTATGTCCATTAATCTTTACTCTGAGAGGAATCTGAAATCAAATGTGACCACTGTCAAAAATGATTTTGTAAAAAACAACAAAAAAAACCCCAGCATATCATATATTTATTCCCATTTGATCCTCTGGAATAAAATTTTACTGCATCTTTATTATCATAAATCCCTTACCTATTTGTAAGTAATTGGATGGATAATGCTTCTTTTGTTTGCTCATTTTATATTTTTCTTGAGTGGGTGTAGAGAGCAAAATGGAGTCTCTCATGTCAAGCAGGAGCCTGCGTCAAGTAATGATGCAAGCAGTTAAGGTACTGCAGCTAGGAAATAGCTCAGGGGCCAATGCCAGCTGACACCCCAGAACCGATAACCAGCAGAACCAGACCAGGGCTGCAGACACCCAAAACCGATTCAATCCCTTTAAAAAAAGGGAAGGATTTTGGCAGCAAACTGTCAGACTCTCCAGACATGACTGTTTTATGTCTGACCACTTGAAAAAGGCAGCTGCGGCCGAAGGCTCTGCCTGATGGATCTCAGAACAGAACTGAGAGCCTTCGCAGCTTCAATGTCAGAAGCAGAAGTGTTGAGAGCTGACCCAGACCATACTGAGGCCTTATCTCATCTGCGCCCCCACTGACCGACTTCGGGTTTGGTTCGTTAACTTCCTACCCCCTTCTGTTATCTCATTTGTTGTGTGGCTTGTCTTATGTTCTGTTCTGTGTGCCATGTAAGAAGCCAAGTTGGATCACATGGTGAATTGTCATTGAATTTGGAATCCTGAACCTGCTTTATTCATTGTGATTTAACTTTGCTTTATGATTGAATAAAGCTGACACTGTGGAAAGACACAACATTGTGGCGCCTTCGTAGTGTGCTCATGACAGTGGGAAGGTCCATAAGCTGATCTTTTAGGAGAGGATTCAGTGATATGTGTGACTAATTAAGGAAATGTTTGGGGAAAGTTAGTAAAGGGGTAGTGAAAGCAGAACGGTGAATCAGTCATCTTAAATAAGTGTGGGATTTTAGTCAATGTTATTCACCCCAGTCTGATTCCATGGTGTTCTCTGGAGCTGAAATGACACCAGTGTTTTTCATTCATTTTTTTTTTTTTTTCTGTTCGAGGAAAGGGAGCTGAGCCTTCAAACTCCTGCCCAACATTGCCATTGATTCTGGGCCTGTCCCAGGGGACATCAGTTCCTAGCACTTCTGATGTTGAGCAGCCCCAGTGGCCCAACAGGTCTCTAAAGAAAGTTAGAGCTACCCTACATGCTCCCCCAGAAGATGGGAGCCCAGCATAAATAAATTGGATGCCAGGAGATGAGGGTCTAAAGAAGGGCATCAAATTTTTTGTTAATGTAAGGGCCTACTTAGCCAGAGCGAGCCATTTGTTGTTTATGCAGTAAACTTAGATTGATCCTTCCCCCCCAGAGGAACTTACTTAGAAACAAGTCTGGGAAACCAGAAAAATATGACTGACCAGCCCCTGATAACAGAGCCCATATACCAGGACATGTCAGGTCAGGGGGAGGTAACAGAGCCCAGAATACAAGGATGAGTCAAGCCAGGTGGAGACATCCAATCAGGAAAGCACCTCCCTAAACACCCAAGAATGTGGGCCCTGCCTTTTGGGCACCAATTCTGACCAGAGTGATAGGCTAGTTCAAATAACTACTGTGGGGTGAATTGTAATTCAGTTGGCCACCTGTGTGTGGCCAGGCTCAACCACATGGCCTTTACTCTATAAAAGTTAGTCTGTGAGGCTGGGAGGGGTCACCTCTTTGCAAGAGACGGCCCTGGCCGGTCAGTTTGACTCTCGATGCTTGGCGCGAAATAAAGCTTTGCTTGACCTTCGCTTTGTATCAGTCTCCCTCCTTTGACCATGGACCCAAAGGTTAAAATTGTCTATCTTTCTTTTTCCTTCTTCCCCTCCTCCTAAAAGCATTGTTAAAACCAAAATAACACTTTTGATTCTATGATAGCAATGCTGATGGTGTCTGTGAATAAAATGTTGTATATAATCAAGGTAATATTTAAACACACTTGGTCGGTTAATAGAATTTTTGATCTATCACTCTGTTTGACATACAAACAAATTTATTAAGCAATAATTTCTGCTGTCTAGGTATTTTAAGTTTCATTTGTAAATAAGAGAGAACATTAAATAATTGTACATATGTGTTATTTTTCTTTTGCTGCTTTAGCAATTAGCCCAAATGCAATGGCTTAAAACAATACCACTTACTGTCTCACAGTTTTGTATATCAGAAGTCCAGTGTGGCAGGCAGTGTTTTCAGCTCTGCTCCCACAGGCTGAGATCAAAGTATCAGTCTGCACAGTGCTCATCGGAGACTTGGGTCTTTTTCTAAACACAATGGGTGTTGCCAGAATTTGTTTCCTTGTGAGTATAGCACTGAGGCCCCATTGTCTTACTAGCTGTCAGGCAGGGGCAGCTGTCAGCTCTTAAAGGCCTCACACTCATAAGCCATGCCATCCCATGACATGGTACTTTATTCCTTCTTCCTTTAGGCCAACAGGAGCAGATTCCTCTGACCTCTGCACATCCAGAGAAGCTCAACTGATTTGCTTCTCACCTGAAGGAGTCAGGTCCACCCAGATAAACTTACTTTAAATTAACCTGACTTGGGACTTTACAGCTATAAAATATCTTTCCAGTGTTTGAATGAAGAAGCAGGGGGCTGGAATCTTGGGAGACCATCTTTAGGATTCTGCCGATGACAGCAGACAAATGCAAATTAACATTCAATGAGGAAATCTGATGCATGTGTTTAGGCTGTAGTGAATAGAATGCTTGGTTTGGATAGCCGGCTAAAAAAGAAAACCAAATACGTGGATTTTGCAAAGAGTCTAAATAATTTGAAAGGGTGAAAATAAATGGATAGTGAGTTCAACAAGGAAGAAATATATGCAGGAACAGGGAGGAAATAACAACTAAATTATATGGGATATACGCATTTTATTTTGCCTTCATTAATTTTTTATTTTTTATAAACATATATTTTTATCCCCAGGGGTACAGGTCTGTGAATCACCAGGTTTACACACTTCACAGCACTCACCAAAGCACATACCCTCCCCAATGTCCATAATCCCACCCCCTTCTCTCAAACCCCCTCCCTCCAGCAACCCTCAGTTTGTTTTGTGAGATTAAGAGTCACTTATGGTTTGTCTCCCTCCCAATCCCATCTTGTTTCATTGATTCTTCGCCTACCCACTTAAGCCCCCATGTTGCATCACCACTTCTTCATATCAGGGAGATCATATGATAGTTGTCTTTCTCTGCTTGACTTATTTCGCTAAGCATGATAAGCTCTAGTTCCATCCATGTTGTCGCAAATGGCAAGATTTCATTTCTTTTGATGGCTGCATAGTATTCCATTGTGTATATATACCACATCTTCTTGATCCAGTCATCTGTTGATGGACATCTAGGTTCTTTCTATAGTTTGGCTATTGTGGACATTGCTGCTATAAACATTCGGGTGCACGTGCCCCTTCGGATCACTACGTTTGTATCTTTAGGGTAAATACCCAATAGTGCAATTGCTGGGTCATAGGGCAGTTCTATTTTCAACATTTTGAGGAACCTCCATGCTGTTTTCCAGAGTGGCTGCACCAGCTTGCATTCCCACCAACAGTGGAGGAGGGTTCCCCTTTCTCCGCATCCTCACCAGCATCTGTCATTTCCTGACTTGTTGATTTTAGCCATTCTGACTGGTGTGAGGTGATATCTCATTGTGGTTTTGATTTGTATTTCCCTGATGCCGAGTGATATGGAGCACTTTTTCATGTGTCTGTTGGCCATCTGGATGTCTTCTTTGCAGAAATGTCTGTTCATGTCCTCTGCCCATTTCTTGATTGGATTATTTGTTCTTTGGGTGTTGAGTTTGCTAAGTTCTTGATGTTCTTGAGAACTACTTATGTTTGAACTAAAATCTTTTTCTTAGTTCTGTGATAGATGAATTCGTGTAATGGTAGGAAGTTAGTGAGACTAATTTAGTTTTAAAATTAATTGTTAAAATACATTTAAATAACTTTCTTTCTGTATTATATATACTGATCTCTCTCTTCCCCTTGCTCTCACAGACATACACCAATTGTGTGTACATGTATACATATATATGTGGACACATACATACATCTGCACACACATATGTGTATACTAACTGAAACACACAAAAAAATTCTTAGCCCATTAATTTCAAAGCTACAGCATTCATCTAGTTGCAAAATCCCTCAGTGAACCATTTTAATAAATACATCATTTCTCTGTTCACTTATAAAATCCATCAACCAGTGTTTGATATACTCCAAAACTGGCAAAATAGATTATGCTTATATGAGAAGAAAGAGGAAATTAAGTCCTTTAAAGTATGTTTTCAATGTGAACAGAATTTAAAATTTTTCATCATGACAGCATCAACGTCTCCTAAAATATTTGAAAGTTTAATGATGCTTTATTCAACAAGAAAAAACTTTTATTAGCTGTCATCCAAAGAAATATGAGGAATGAAATAGAACCTGTCTCCAAACAAAGGACAAGCAAATGGCAGGGAAATTAATCTTCAATTAATAAGAGGAGGGCAATGAGATCACTAAAATCTCAGTGAACTGCATCCTTCAAATAATTATGATGGTGAAAAATTTGGCTAATTTCCAAGTCTATGTCTTAATGTCAATTAGTTAATACAATAATTTTTGTAAAAGTCAGTGGACTGATAGTAATTGGAGAGGATTTGAGAACAATATTGAATTAGGGATACAAGAGGAAGGGTTAGGTTTCAGTGATAGGGAAAAACTGTGCTCTAAGATGGCTGACCAAATGAGCAAGGGAATTCCAGTCACTGTCTCAAAGCCCTTCCAGGTTCTTCTTTCCTACCCCATTTCCAGCGTGAGCCAAAAGTACCAAGTATGTGGAAGTAGAAGGGTATAAATTCCCCTCTCTACTTGTACTCGGGGCTTAGACTTTTGGAGAGCAAACTTCTCTGAGCCCACCAGTGTTTTAAATAAACCTCCGATCCTCCAAAGTCTCTGAGTGCCGCCTGGTTCTTTTGTCAGGATCCAGTCTAGGTTCCCTAACATTAGAATTCAGTTGATAAAAGAAGAGGAAGCTAGAAAATAATTGACTATTTTGATCTGTTGTGGTTAAGTCCCTGTTTCTGTGCGCCATTAGTTTAATTATATTTTTCTAACCAAGGTATATTATACTATAAAATACAAAATTAAATTTTAATGCATTATAGCTTCCTTCAAAAAAGAAAAATTTTCATGGAAAAGTAAACCCAGAGTGATATAATTCAGTTGACCCAAAAAGAAAAAAAAAATAGATGTCATACATGAAAAAGAGAATAGGGAATTTGTGATAAAAATGCTAGGATCCAGATGCCATGATAGCAAAGGTCAGGAATAACAAGTTTTCAATTTCTGGGTTAATTCAGTAATAAGCTAGGTTCATTAGCACTCAATACTCAGCAGACACTTAATCTAGATTGAGTTTAAATGAATGGTTTTCATTAGAGAGGATCCCCATCTCCATCCTGATGATCATAAAAAAAGAGGGATGTTTTGACAAAACACTTATAGTGGACTGGTCATGTTTATTATCTGAAGGATGGCTTAGGATATTCAAATAATTAAGGACTCTGGAAATTAGACGTATGCAAAGAAAAAGAATAGATTAACCAAAAATGCAAAGAATTTTAGCTATTTTATAATTATAAATACTAAATGTAATACATTCCCTGGGTTATTTATTTATTTATTTATTTATAGAAGATTTATTTATTTATTTATTTAACAGACAGATCACAAGTAGGCAGAGAAGCAGGTAGAAAGAGAGAGAGGAGGAAGCAGGCTATCCACGGAGCGGACAGCCCGATGCGGGGCTCGATCCCAGGACCCTGGGATCATGACCTGAGCCGAAGGCAGAGGCTTTAATCCACTGAGCCACCCAGGCGCCCCTCCCTGGGTAATTTATAAGCATATATAAATATGTTCTATATGGACAGCATTTATCATATACCCTTATGTGGTTTACATGCAAATCAATTACTTTTGATTTAGTTAAAATAAGTCACTGGTCTTGTTCATGGCATTGTTATGGACAGTAATAAATATAATCTTAAAAAAATTGGCATTACTTTTCTGGTTTTAAAAGTAGTATATACCCATCGTAAACAATTTTGAAGTTACAGAAAACTATAGAGGACAATTTCATTATAATGCTACTTTTCTAAGATATCTATTGTTAATATTTTAGTATTTATCTTCTGTGTACGCTTATCTATCTATACAGTGCCCATGGGTACACACAGATACCGAAATTCAAAATATACTTGTGTATCTAAACCAGCTCATTGAAATTTTTATGCAAAGTTCCTTCCATTCACTTCCCCTCCCCCCAGGATCCTCTACAAGAATGCATGCCACCTTCTAAGAAGGTGAATATTTTGTCATCTATACCCCAGATATCTTATGTCAAGAGATGAGGTTAGCTTTTTCTCCAAACTCCATTGACACTTCTAGACTATACCTCCATTTTTATCTAAATTGTCCTGCTACATTTGCTCTTAAGCCATCTGGCTCCATTGCCCTCTGCAAATCTCATTTCTGCATTCAACCAACTCCATCTCATTGTTCCATTCATTGAATGACTAGCTCCATATTCAGTTTTGTTATGTTCATGCTGATTCCTATCATACCCTGGATGACTGCAATTTTCAGGACTCTAAACACATTTCCTCAAATTCTTAACTGTGAATGTCTCTATGTTCTACTTGACAACCAATTCCATGGCTGTATCATAGACTCTGTCTCCACCCAGACTGTTCCACTTCTGACATTAAACATTCCTATGTCTGTTCTGTGACCTCAAACACTTGTCCTCTCACTCTCATACTTGGGAATCACATTTTACCTGCTCTGTGATCTATTAGTTTCTTGCTTCTAATGCCATTTCCTGCCAACTTAGACTTAATTATCCATCACTTTACTGTTTCTCTTGACAGTACCTGAGACCACTTGCTTCACAATCTTTTTTCACCAATTGAAAAAGCCCCACCCATGGATTTTTGCAAATCTAGATCTTCACCCAGCTGCTGAGAATGAGAGAAAATTCCCTATGTATAGATTGTCAGGGCCTTAATGTCCAGTGTTGATGGAAGGTCTCTATATTCTTAGGCAGATTTCTTTGTCTTATACTTGCTCCTTCAAATCTTTACCACTCTTTAAAAAGATTTTATTTATTTGAGAGAGAGAGAGAGAATGAGAGAGAGAGCGCAAGAGGGGGGAGGGTCAGAGGGAGAGCAGACTCCCTGCTGAGTGGGGAGCCTAATGCATGACTCGGTCCTGGGACTCCAGGATTCATGACCTGAGTGGAAGGTAGTCACTTAATCAACTGAACCACCTAGGTGCCCCTCTTTACCACTCTTATTAAATCTATTCCATCCTCTGCCTCAAGCTTGGGGTTAGGCGTGGTGGGGATGTCCCTTTTTCTAAATTTTAGAACAAACAGAGACCACTGGGCAGGAAGACTCTCAACTTCCAAGTACCAAACACGAGTTGGAACCCATGATCTGTCCTTTGGCACCTGCCACTTAGTAGGAGGCTATTAACCTAGTTCATTCCTTCTCCTAATGGAATGAATACCTTTATCCAGGGGCCTCATTTCAAATGTCCTTTCTTACTCTTGACCTTAACCTTCTGCCTCCCTCCAGGCTTCTTTGGGAGAGTGTCCAGATACGGCAGTAGAAAGGAGAGAGAGAGAGGTGAATTTATTCTCTCAGTGGAAAGGCTCATTCCCAGCCAGGAAAATGGGCTGATTCAGGCTATACACACCCAATCTACTCTTCCCAATTTATCAATCAGATAAATCACTCCACTTCCCAGGAAGAGAAAGAAAACTAGCCAAAGAAATTAGGCAAATTACTTTAGCTCCCTCTAATTGGAAGGGAATGTCAGAAGTGAGAAAGAACCATTTCTTCATTATACTTGTAACTTGACTTCAGAACAGCATTTGATACTGTGACTATTCTCTCTTCAGACTCTCTCTGGGCTTCCACATATTACCCTGCCTTGGGTCTCATCTATGACTGTTCCTTTTGAGCATCCTTCGTGGGATCCACTTCTTCTACCTGTCCTCTAAAATACATGGAGTCAAAGAGAATTATCTTCTAGCTCCTTATCTCGTCTCCCGTTCATAGTTTCAACTATAATCTATGAGCTATATCTCCAACCTAGATCCTATCCAGAGTTTTAGAAAAACTATATTCAGCTGCCTTCTGTATATCTTTCACTGGACTCCCACAGGTACTTCAACAGCATGACACAAACTGAACTCCCCTTTCTGAAATCATCTTCTTCCAAATGCCCTCTCTGTTTGTACCTACCATTTATCTTGGGATACAACAAGAAACCTGAGTGCCATCCTGAACAGAGTTCTCTGTCCTACACTCCACTTCCAGTCTCCCAATTCTTATCCTTTTTGTCTCCTAAATATCTGTCAAATCCATTCACTTCCCTTCCTCTATACTGCAATTATATCAAAGCCACATTATACTTCTTTCAATTCTTCCAGCATCTATATTTTTGCTGATGATCTTTTTTATAACTGGGGCATTTTCACCAACTACAACCCACACACATATAGGAGATTCATGCCTTTGCAATATAGGAGATTCATGCCTTTGCATGTAGGGATTTTATGTCTTGCTGGTGTACCTTCATAGTTCTGCAATTCTCCTGGCACGGCCCTTAACCACACTGTGAGACAGCCTTCCCATTATCCATATTAATTTTAAATGTTAAATTTATAAGGTCAGTGAGAATGGGAATCATGTCTATCCTTTACACCCTTGAATCCACAGTGCTTAGCACAGTGCCTAGCATATAAAAGGTATTCAATCAATACTATAAAATGAATAGTCTGAATTATGAACCATCATGAAGATATAGTGGAACAATACAATTTTATAATGGAGTAGATTTTATGTGGAACAGTGTATTCTGAGTGATGAATAATTGGTTTTAAAGTAATTTATTGTAGTGCTCGCTTCGGCAGCACATATACTAAAGTAATTTATTGTATAATCCTGTTGACTGGATGGGAACTTTATTTTTTAAGATAAGGGGTTAATTTATTACTTTTTATATTTTAAACATTTCAATATAATTAATGTAAAATGATATATTAGTTTCAGATGTATATATAGTGGTTCAACAATTCTATACATTACTCAGTGTTCATCATGAGAGTTGTACTCTTCTATTTCAAATTGGAAACCAACAGTTTGTTCTCTATAGTTGAGGGTCTGTGAGTCTTTTTTCTTGTATTTTAAATTCCATATGTAAGTGAAATTATATGGTATTTGTCTTTCTGTGACTCATTTCTCTTATATTTCTATTTATATCACTGCAAATGTCAAGATCTCATTCTTTTTTATGGCTGAGTCATATTCCATTGTATATATATACTACTTGTTCTTTATCTATTTGTTTATTGATAGACACATGGGTTGCTCCCGTAATTTGGCTATTGTAAAGTTCAGTGAACACAGGGGTGTATACATTTTTTTCAAAATAGTGTTTTTAGGGGCACCTCGGTGGCTCAGTGGGTTAAAGCCTCTTCCTTCGGCTCAGGTCATGATCTCAGGGTCCTGGGATCTAGCCCTGCATCAGGCTCTCTGCTCAGCGGGGAGCCTGCTTCCCTTCCTCTGTCTCTCTGCCTGCCTCTCTGCCTACTTGTGATCTCTGTCAAATAAATAAAATCTTTTAAAAAAATAGTGTTTTTATATTCCTTGGGTAAATCCCCAGTAGTGGAATTATTGGATCCTATGCAATTCTATTTTTAATTTTTTGAGGAGTCTCTACACTATTTTCCACAGTGGCTGTACCAGTTTGCATTCCCACCAACAGCACACAAGGGTTCCTTTTTCTCCACATCCTTGCCAACAGCTGCTTCTTATATTTTTGATCTTAGCCATTCTGACAGGTATGAGTTGGTATCTTATTATAATTTTGATTTGCATTTTCCTGATAAGGAGTGATTTCAGCATCTTTTCATGTGTATAATTGCGGTCTGTAGGTCTTCTTTGGGGAAATAGTCTGTTCATATCTTCTGCCCATTTTAAATTAGATTATTTGTGTTTTTTGGGCATTGAGTTGTGTGAATTTTTTATATATTTTGGATACTAACCTATTATCAGATATATCATTTGCCAATATGTTCTGCCATTTGGTACATAGTCTTTTTGTTTTCTTGACGGTTTCCTTTGTTGTGAAGAAGCTTTTTATTTTGATGTAGTTTCAATAGTTTATTTTTGTTTTTGTTTCCGTGTTTTAGGAGACAACTCTAGAAAAATGTTGCAATAGCCAATGTCAGAGAAATTACCTTCTGTGCTCTCTTCTAGGATTTCTTTATTTTAGGACTCCCATTTATCTCCTTAATCCATCTGGAGTTCATTTTTGTGTATAATATAAGGAAGTGGTCCACTTTCATACTTCTGCTGTCCAGATTACCATTTTTCCCATCACAAGATAAATTGACAGTTTAATTGTGGGTTTATTTCTGGGGTCTATTCTATTCCATTGATCTATGTGTCTATTTTTTGTGTTGATTACTACAACTTTGTAGTATATCTTGAAATCTTGGTTTTATTCTTCCTTTTCAGGATTGCTTTGGCTATTTGGGGTCTTTTCTGATTCTACACAAATGTGAGGATTATATTTCCTAGCTCTGTGAAAAGTGCT
Organism: Mustela lutreola; assembly: GCF_030435805.1. Classification (NCBI taxonomy): domain Eukaryota; kingdom Metazoa; phylum Chordata; class Mammalia; order Carnivora; family Mustelidae; genus Mustela; species Mustela lutreola. The sequence goes on along the minus strand of NC_081308.1, from coordinate 31,480,490 downwards.
ATTGCTATTTTGATAGGGATTGCAATGAATCTATAGATTGTTTTGGGTAATATGGATATTTTAACAATATTTGTTTTCCCAATCCATAATTTCTCTTTCTGCCACTTCATTTTTAGTATGTGGAAATGCAAGAGATTTCTGTACATTAACTTTGTATCTTGTGACCTTATTGAATTTATTAATTCTAGCAGTTTTTTTGTTGGAGTCTTTTGGATTTCTATACATAGTATCATGTCATCTGCAAATAGTGAAAGTTTTACTTCTTCTTTGCTAATTTGGACGCCTTTTATTTCTTTTTCTTGTCTGACTGCTGTGGCCATCTAGTCCTGGGCTTTTGTTTTTTGGGATTTTTTGATTACTGATTCAATTTTACTGTTGGTGGTGAGTGTGTCCCAATTTTCTGTTTCTTCAGGATAAGAATTTTATCTATAGAACCTATATCTATATATTTCACAGTTTTTCAAAATTATCAAAACTAAAAGTATTTTCTAAATAACTCTAATGTATTCTAATATACTAAGAAGGAAGATTTCAGATAGCATAACATAGTGGTAAGAGCAGTAGATGAAAAGTCACAGAATCTGGATGAAAATTTTATTTCATGTGTGAACCTCACCAGTTTGCCATGTAATTTTATCTTTATCTCTTAGAGCCTCAAATTTCTTATCTGTAATTAAAAGAATATGTGTACATTGGTAGAGTGGACAACAAGGTATTAATAATGTTTGTTTTATTTATTTGAAAGCTTTTGTGAGGACACATAGACTATAAATACCTGGAAGGTGTTATTATTACTCTCACTCTTATTGCTGCTATCATTATTATTGGTTTTTTCTTTCGGTTTTCCTTTTTTTCATAAGACCATTTCACAAAAACAAATGAGGAATTGCAGTACAATAAATAGTATTATAATATGAGTAAAATCTGTGTTTTTCTTATATTATTGAAGTTTATGGGTTAAAAATAATGCATCCATTTGGGAAATATTTCTAATGATGTGCATCATTATATTACATATATTTATATATTATATACATTTTATATATTATGTACACATATTTCTAAAGATATCTTAAATATTATATATATTATATATTATATATTTATATATTATAAATATGTGTATATTTCTAAAGATATCTTAAAATATTTGCTTAAATATTATATATATTATATATTTATATATTATAAATATGTGTATATTTCTAAAGATATCTTAAATATTTTAAGATTTCTAAAATATTTAAGATATCTTTAGAAATGTGTGTAATAGTAATCACTAATATATACTTGGTATTTTCCTGGTATATGGTGCTGTGCTGTGTGACTTACATTCATTATTTCATTTCATCCTCCCAACAACTCTGAATTACAGAACCTTATTGAGCCCACCTTACAGATTAAGAAACTGTATTCTAGAGAGTTTGAGAAGGTTATCCTTATAGCTGCTATGATCTAGCTGGACAGAAGACTGCCTGTCTTATGAAGAGATGGCTCTCCATGTGTGTGTATACTTTGTGATGCAATATATATATATGTTGGTCTTGAAAATACTGTTTAATGAGAAATGCTCTGTTTCAAACCAAAGTGTTTCATTTGGATATAAAATTATTTTGAATCTGAAGCCATTTTTGCTTCTATCATGTCTGCAGCTTAAGTTTTATTTAGGCTACTTAGGAATGCTAAGAATTTTCAAGATTTTTTTTTCAAGATGTTTCAAATGCATTGAAAATAAAGTATTTCAAAGGGAATGTTTCTACATACTATTTGGATGATAAGAAAAATTAAACTGTTTTGCTTGTGGAAATTCATCTGTGTTCTGCGCATTTCTGTTATATCTTAGAAAAGAAATATACTCCTTTCAAGATACAGTTAATGGACTCAGAATTCCTTCTTAGAGAACAGACTAAGTAGAATGGGATCTATTTGCTTGAGTGTAAACAGTAATAACAGAATATTTTACAATATTCAAGAAACTTTATGTGACCAATATTTATGAGTACTTGGTGTGGATATAGTAAATGAAAATTTGAATTTGAAGGAAAATACATCATTCCATGGAAGGAATGAAGAAAAAATAAAAAAGCATACAGTTTCTTTCGGAAGCTTGTAAATTCAGCTCGGTCCTGCATTAGTTACTTTGGCCCCATAAAAGAATATGTGTTCCAGATATAAGAAGGTGAATATTACATCTTTCCCAAAACTCTTGCTTTATGTCAAAATAAAATATAATGCATTCTTTATAATTAAAATAGATTAAATATTTTATTTTAAACTGTAAATTATGAAGGGATTGTTAATAAGAGCAAAAATCTGCTAAAAGAAATTGTTTAGTACATGTACTTTTCATTTTTTCTAAACATTTGATGGTTTAGGCAAGCACTTGAAAACTCTGAGCTTGAGTTCCCTCATGAAATGAGAAAGTTGAATGATAGCAAAGAGTCCATTTATAAATGCAAAATTTAGAAGTTATGCATTTATATATAAATAAAATATCAACCTTAGATCTAGCACTTGTATCAAGTAGACACATAGTAGTAGTAATGAACAGGGAGAGGTTGCTTTACTTTGACCCAATCTCATCTTTGACAATACATTTACCTTACTCCATTTGTGTGATGTTTTATTACTCAGCATGCCAAAAATAATTAAATCTCATTGGCCATATCAAGTCATGTATATTTGTTGTTAATTTAACTAGGATGTTAATGTAACTATCCGTTGATAGTTACAACATAGCAGGTATGGCATTTTGTCAGAAATTCTCTATCATCAGCTTCATCACTAGGGTAATTTCCTAATACAATAGAGGCAAGTCTTGATCACTGTAAATAGAAAAGCTACATTCAGAATTTCTTCATCTATATTCAGGAGCAAGCTAGACTGAACTAATTTTATGTTACCTATTATTCTTTTCATTTTTTTTAATAAAACAAACCTAACTCCATAGAATTTATTAGTTAATATCTGAGATTTCTATATAGTGAGAAATTTAATACAGCAGATAGCTTGAAAGTTTAAAGACTTCTTATAAAATTACTTTAAGCTGATAATTTTTTCAGCAATTAATTCTAACTTTAATTTTATTTTGATTAATTGAAAATTTCACCTATTTTAGGTAAATTTTAATAAATTACTTTTATTTGGGGGACAGCCATTCATTGGGCATTCAAAATTCATTATTCAGCAGTTGTGACTTATTGTCTCATTCAAAAAATTATTCTTTGTGCAGTTATGTTTTATGTGTGTGTTTTTACCTAAGACAGGTGATGAGAGGGAAGAATTAGAAATATTTTGTTATTATAATGTACTTCCACTAAATATGAAGCAGTATGGTGTCACCTGAAAGTGGACTTGGGTTAATTGTAAATGTGTATGGCAAAGTCTAGGGCAAACACAAAACAAAACAAAACAAAAAAACCAAACAAACCAGTAAGTATAATTGATTTGCTAAAAAGGAGAGAAAAACAATCATATAAAATGTTTAATTAAGGGGTATCTGGGTGGTTCAGTCAGTTGAACATCTTGACTCTTGGTTTCAGATCAGGTCATGGTCTCAGGGTCCTGGGATCCAGCCCCATGTTGGACTCTCTGCTCAGCAGAGTCTCCTTAAGGGTTCTGTCTCCCCCGCTCACTCTGTCACTCCCCCCATCTGCTTATTCTCTCAGGAAACAAAAACAAAAACAAAAACACTTTTATTTATTTATTTTTAAAGATTTTATTTATTTGAGAGAGAGGGAAAGAGAGAGAGAGCATGAGCAGGGGGAGAGACAGAGGGAGAGGGAGAAGCAGAGTTCCCACTGACATCATGACCTGAGCTGAAGGCAGATGCTTAATGGACTGAGTCACCAAGGTGCCCCTAAATAAATCTTTAAAAAAATTTTTTAAATAAAATAAAATGCTTAATTAAAACCATAAGTGGCGACCTCATACTTGTTAGAATGACTATTATCAAAAAGACAAATATAACAAGTGTTGGCAAAGATGTGGAGAAAAGAGAACACTTATGCACTGTTAGTAGGAATGTAAATTGGTGTAGCCACTATGGAAAAAGGTATGAAGTTTCTTAAAAAAAATTGAAACTAGAACTAGCATATGATCTAGTAATTTCACTTCTGGGTATCTATCTGAGGGAAGCAAAATCACTAATTGTAAAGTACATCTGCATCCCCCATTTTCATTGCAGCATAATTTACAATAGCCAACCAACATGGAAATAATCTAAGTGTCCATTGACAGATGAATCAATAAAGAAATGTGATACACACAGACACACACACACACACACACACACACACACACACACGAATACTATTCAGCCACAAAAAGGGAAATTCTGACTTTCATGATATTGATGAATCTTAAAGATATTGTGCTAAATAAAATAAGCCAGATATAGAAAGACAAATATTCCACAGAGAACTTATACAAGGCATTTAAAATAGTAAACTCACAGAAGCAGAGAGTACAATGGGTGTTGCCAGGTCCTGGAAGGGGGGAGGGAAAATGGGGAGAAGCAAAGGGTACAAAGTTTGTAATGCAAAATGAAAAAAGTCCTAGAGAACATATTCTGTGTACAACACAATGCTTATAGTTAATAATATTGTATTGTACAGTTACAAACTTGCTAGAGGGTAGGACATATGTTAGGTGTTTTTATCACACAAATATAAAAAAGGGCAGGAAGAAACTTTTGGAGGTGATGGGTATATTTATGGCATAGAATGCAGTGATGATTTCAAGGATGTATATTTCAAAATCATCAAGCTGTATATGTTAAATATGTCAATTTTTGTGTAGCAATCATACTTCAATAAAGTGGCTTTAAGAAAAAAAATAGAATGTTGTTTCATATAAATCCTTTTAGGCTCTAATTGCCTCATTCTCAGAAATCATGCATACACTCCAGGAATGCTTTTGTCAGTTCTTCTTGGTTAATAGTTTAGATTAACAGGATATAGCTTATCTCACCCAAATTGATTTTGTGTCATTTTGTTATTTTTGCTTCTTAAATTTGTTCATTCAATTGTAGCTATTGTCTTGCATTATATTCCAAAATTCAAGAAAAAAATATATTCATGGCTGAAAAATTGTTTTTTGAAACAAGAGAAATGAAAAAAGGATAACAGAAACACTCCAATTCAGAATGCAAATGTAAACAGAGCTATCACATGAATAGAAAAGATAAATCTGTATGTGACTAAAGAAGATTTGTGTATATAATGATTTTACAGAAGAAGTTAAAAAAGAAAAATGTGGTAGAAAGTATAGTAATAGATATCTGAAAAGTAGGTTTAATTGGATTGGTAATTAATTTCTTCCAAGTATGGTCTGTTAAAAAGTTTTATCAAGGGCGCCTGGGTGGCTCAGTGGGTTAGGCCGCTGCCTTCGGCTCGGGTCATGATCTCGGGGTCCTGAGATCGAGGCCCGCATCGGGCTCTCTGCTCAGCAGGGAGCCTGCTTCCTCCTCTCTCTCTGCCTGCCTCTCTGCCTGCTTGCGATCTCTCTCTGTCAAATAAATAAATAAAATCTTTAAAAAAAAAAAAAGTTTTATCAAATATTGTCACGGTTCCATCATAAAGTGTGACATTTTCAAAGAACTGGGATTCCTCTGGTAAACCAGTGAGGTTTCCTCAGAGCAGTATTAAATTATGCTTTTTAAAATTAAATTGATGTTTTTTGTTGCTAAACCTAAGGGAATGAGACCTAAAACTACAGAAACATATGGAGAGGTATATGAAAATACAGGAGAAATAAAATGAAACAAAATAATATTAATACGTGGATTTTATATTAGAGAAGAGCTTACAATAGCAGTTCCAAAATATGATTGTAGAGATGACAAAACTGGTGAAAGCATTTTCTTAAATGTCACTGTAGGATAATCCATGATGTGGAAGAACAATTAATCATTTCACTGGATAAAACATCAGAAAGGGAATGTATCAGTAACTTTATATGTGTGTGGTACATATATGTGAGTGAATTAACCTGTTAACGTTTTGTTCTGTTTATTACTAAAAGCCCATGATAGAAAAGTAGAGATTTTGGTCATTAAGTTAAAAATTAATTCACAATACAAACAAGAGACTTCAAAATAAGTATGACACAACATTAGCCATGGGAATAGTAAGGAAGAGATGTCTGTGAATAAAGGATGTTGCAACTGAAACTTATGAACAAGGAAATATGAGCAGTTTGTTTTATCCTCTCCATTCAATGTTAATAAAATAATAAAATTGCAAATATTGTTCAACAATGGCTACTGAGTTATATATTTTTATTTTTTCTCTGAAGATAATAGCTGTAAGTTCTAAATGTTGAATGGACATAACTGTTATTTATCAGTATGTCATTCAGTCACAAGTGAGGTTATAAATGTTGCTAGGTAGCCTACATACTGTAAGGACCTATTTAGCCAGAGTGCTTCCATCCAGTTAAACAATAATTTTGTTCCTTAAAACTTAAACTGTCCCTGCCCCCTTTCCCCCAGGGGACTTAAAAACAAGTCCCAGAAACCAGTCCTAGGTAACAAAGCCCAAATACAAGGGTGGGTCAGGCCAGGTGGAGACATCCAATCAATGAGAGGGTGCATACCGTCTCCCTAGTTACCAAGGAGTATGGGCCCTGCCCTTTGGGCACCTTTTGGGTGCCAATTCTGACCAAGGTGATAGGCTGGTTCAAATATCTACTAGGGTAAATTGAAATTCAATTGGTCACTTACGTGTGACCTAACATGACTGTGCAGCTTTCTCTGTGTGTTACAATCTCATTCGCCACCTGTGTGTGGCCAGGCCCAACCACATGGCCTTTGCCCTTAAAAGCTAGTCTGTGAAGCAGAGAGAGGTCTCCCTCTCTGTAAGAGGTGTGGCCCCAAGCGTTAGGTTTGATTCTTGATTTTTGGTGTGAAATAAAGCTTTGCTTGACCTTCGCTTTATATCAGTCTTGCTCCTTTAATCATGGACCCATTATTGGGGGACCTAACACATACTACTTGCTAAGTCAATAAACATATACAAAATAGTACCTGCCTAAAGAAACAGATGAATTTTTCTTTACACAGATACCATCACATAAAACCATATACATCCAAACTATGTCTTTCTGATGGGAGGAGGACATATTTTTAAAATTTATACAAAGGCTCAGTATAGGTTAGTGAGTTCTTGTAAAAGAATCTGAAAATACTTAGAATATCACTGAAAATTATTTTTCTTTGCCATTCTATCTCAAGTTAAGTCATTTTAATCTTTTGCTTTAAGTGTAATAAGTTTGTCAGGAGAGCTTAGCATCTGAGAGTTTGGACAGTAGATTTTCATGAAAAACCTAAATAGAATGTCTCACTTCATATTTCACTTGAATATCCAGAACTATCTTAGAGAATCACCATTCTTGTTGACCCATAAAAATGAAATTACATTTTCTCATGATAGGTAGAAAGAGAGTATGTAAAAATCAACAATTGAAAATTTAGAATGCTTGGAGCACCTCAGTGGCTTAGTTAGTTAAGCATCTGACTCTTGATTTTGGCTCAGGTCATGATATCCGTGTCATGAGACTGAGTCCTACATAGGGCTCTGTACTCAGGGTGGAGTCTACGTAAGACTCCCTCTCCCTCTGCCCCTCCCCACCTCCTCCTGCTCTAAAATAAATAAATCATTAAAAGAAAGAAAGAAAGAAAGAAAGAAAGAAAATGTAGAGTGCTCTATAAATTCAATGTATTCAAGCAGATAAATACATATGTTTTAAGACTCTAACAATATCATTCCTCCCACTGCTATGTTCCTATGAAGCCATTATTATTGTCATCACTGTTTATATAATATTGCGTTTTCCTATTATTTAAAATTACATTGACTCTTGTTTTAATTACCAAAATTGACAATTTTGTGGCTACTGAACCCATATTAAGTGACCTATGGTGCTAACATTTGGAATAGGAAACCACACTGAGTGCATAAGTGAAAAATGGGATGTGTAACTAAAGGCCTAGTTTCCATTGTCTAACTCATTCCACACCTAAGTCAGAAATTATCATAAGAGATGGGACTGAGTGGGTAGCTATTATTTGAATTCAAGAAAGCCTTCAAGTCTTATATCCTTTCAGTTTTTGTTCTTATAAAGTCAAGCATAACTCTCACAGTAATGAGTAATTACCCATTACTCGGTAAACAATCTTGACAATGAGGAATGGGTACTTTGGTCCAGCACATAATCCTCAACTGGATTCTCAATTAACTTGTATTTGGCATACTACCATAAATTCCTTGAGTTAATGGTGTAAAGAGATTCCAAACAAATGTCAAGCCCTCAGGCATCCCTAAGTCTGAAAGAAAGGTCACAAACTGACTATTAATCATTGTCTTCTGGTCAGAGTAAGACTATTCAAGATAATACCACAGAATCAAGCTAGCTATTTGTTAGAAAAGAAACAATGGGCCCCAAATGGAGTCATTAGCCCCCATGACAGCAAGCCAATACTCATTTTTAATTTCAGTCCCTCTCTGAAATGTGACCTTTAGTGGATTTGAAATTTCCTGATCAGCACTAGTGAGGCAATCTGCATAAGACCCCTGCTGTTTGCTTCCCCCCAAAAGATGATCTGGCCTGTTTTTCAGTCTTTTCTTTTGGTAATAACTTCTTTAACCCACCTTCCCTTTGCCTAAAAAGACCTTCCATTTTGCACGACTCCTCAGAATGCCTATTTATTTACTAGAAGGGATGCTGCCTGATTCATGAATCATTAAATAAAACTAGTTAGATCTTCAAATTTACTTAGCTGAATTTTTATTCTTCAACATATCTAAATAGTCTAAATAAAGGTGGAGATCTATATTGATACAAAGATTAAAACCATCTTTTTCCTTTGCTTATTTACAAAATAGATTTTTTAAAAAAGATTTTATTTATGCATTTGACACAGTGAGAGAGAGAGCACAAGCAGGGGGAGAAGCAAGCAGAGAGAGATGGAGAAGCAGGCTCCTCACTGAGCAGGGAGCCTGATGTGGAGCTCAATCTCAGGACTCCAGTTATCATCATTATAGCTGAAGGCAGATGCTGAACCAACTGAGCCACCCAGGCACCCCTACAAAACAGATTTTTAAAGTAACTTTAAAAATTTGTCATTGCATTATGCCACCAAATATGGAGGAATAGGGAAATCCAAGGATATATCTCTCCACTCAATAGAGCTATAATCTGAACTAACTGAATATAAATAAACCTATAACAAGCAAAGAGATTAAATCAGCATTCAAATAATTTCCCACACAAAAAAAGCCCAGGACAAGATAATTGGTTTTACAAGTTAACTCTACCAAGAATTTATAGAGAAATTAACTGCAATCCTTTTCAAACTCTTCCAAAATGTAGTGGAATATTTACTTCAGTAATATAAGAGGTTAGTAATACCCTGTTACAAAGACATCATTTAAAAAATCCAAACCCAAATCCCTTAAGAATATAGATGCAAACATTCTCCACATAATACTACGACTGAATGTAGCATCATATTAAAAGGATTATATGCCATGATAAAAAGGGATTTACTCTACAATATAAGGGTGGGTCAACATATGAAAATCAATCAATTTAATATTCTTTATTAATATGATAGAGGAAAAAATATCATTTCAATTGATGCAGAAGACATATTTGATGAAATTCAACATGCTTTATTGATAAGAAAAAAAAACAATAGAAGACATTAATAAGAAAACCAGAGGCCCAAAAAGGAATTACTCCTATTAAGAGCCTTACCTCAGCAAATCAAGACTTAACATCTAACCTAACTGCAGTTTCAAACCCCTACCCCAAATGTAACTTTTAATCAGTCAACTTGGAATTTCCTGGTCAGCATAGGAAATTTACCCATAGAGCTCTTCCATTCTCCTTAGGAGTGAGAACTTGCCAAAAATAATAGTTTCTTTACTAATAATTTCCTTTTTTTGATCCTCTCTCTACCTTTGAAAACCTTTCCTTTTCTGCAGCTCGGTGGAGTTCCTTTTTATTTGCTAGATGGGATGCTGCCTAACTCATGAATCATTTAATAAAGCTAATTAGATCTTCAAATTTACTTGGTTGAATTTTGTTGTTTAACAAAGGGAATATTCTCAATTAGATAAAAGGTATCTATAAAAAGCCCAAGGCTAACAACATATTAAATGATAAAAATAGAACATTTTCCCTCTAATATCAGAATCAAGACAATGACACCCACTCTTGCCATTTCTATTCAGCATTATACTAGAAATTCTCAGCAGGGAAATAAGCCAAGAAAAAGAAATAAAAGGCATCCAAACTGGAAAGTTAAAAGTTAAACTATCTTTTTTTGCAGACTATGTGATCTTATATAAAGAAAATCCGGGTTGCCTGGGTGACTATGTCTGTTAAGTGTCTGCTTCTCCCTCTCCCCCTGTCCCGCGCCCTGTCAGGCTCTTGCTCTCTCTGTCTCATTCACTGTCTCTCTCTCTCTCAAGTAAATCAATATAATCTTTGAAAAAAAAATCCTATAGAGTCCACTGAAAAGAAATTAGAGATAATAATAAAAAATTTTTAGAGATAATGGAAAAACACACATAATATATTGCAGTATGTAAGACCAACATACAAAAGTTAACTTTATTTCTATACTATTTATTTCTATACTATATCTATACTTTAATAATTAACAAACTGAATATGAAATTAAGAAAAATATTCCATTTAAAATAACATTAAGAAAAATGCAACACTTAGAAATAAATTCACAGTGAAGATGTAAGAGTAGTACTCCGAGAAGCAAAAAATATTGAAAGAACTGAAGGAATTAAATAAATGGAAAGACATCCCATATTCATGGATTAGAAGACTTAATATTGTTAAAATGGTAATATACTCCAAAATTTACCTGCAGATTCAATGCAATCTCTATGAAAATTTCAACAGCTTTTTTTTTTTTTTTTTTAAGCAGACATGGACAAGCTGATCCTAAAAATTTGAATGGAATTACCCAGGATTCAGAATAGCCAAAATAATCTTTAGAAAGAAGAATAATGTTGGAGGACATATACTTTGAAAACCTACCACAAAGCTATAATAATTGAAACAGTGTGGTCCTGGCATAAGGTAAACATATAAAGCAATAGAATAAAATTGGGAGTCCATAAATAAAGCCATACATCTATGGTCAGCTGACTTTAAACAAGAGTGACAAGAAAATTCAATGAAGAAAGAATAGCCTTTTTAATAAATGTTTCTGAGAAAACTGATATTCACATGGAAAAGAATGAAGTTGGATCCTTACCTTACACCATATACAAAATTAAATTAAAGATCTAAATGTAATAGCTAAAACTCTTAAACTCTTAAAGAACAGAAGTTAACATTCATGGCAAAGGATATGACAAAGCATTCTTAGATATTACACTAAAAGCATAGTCAACTGAAGAAAAATAGATAAGATAAATTTCATCAAAATCAAACTTTTTTTGTATTAAAAGATGTTTATCAAGAGAATGAAAAGACAATACACATAACAGGAAAAATATTTGCAAGTATTATATATGGTAATGATCTAGTATTCAGAATATATAAATACCACCTCCAATTCAACAATAAAGGCCAGTCACTGAGGGACAAATATTACATGAACCCACTTACAGGAGGTTCCAAAGTAGTCAAATCGACACAAGCAGAAATTAGAATAATGATTACCAAGGGCTGGGGTAGAGAGTAACTGAGGGAGAAATGGATAACTATTCTTCAATTTTTACAGTGATACCTTGCTTTATTGCACTTTGTAGATATTTTGCTTTTAAAAATTGAAGATTTGTGGCTACCATGCATAGAGCAAGTTTATTTTTCCAACAGCATTTGCTCACTTTAGGTCTCTGTATCACACTTAGTAATTTTCTCAATATTTCAAACTTCTTCCTTATTTTTATATTTGTTGCGGTGATCTGTGATCAGTGATCACAATTCACTAAAAGCTCAGATTATAGCTTTTTTTTTTTAGCAATAAAGTATTTCTTAATTAAGATACATACAATGTCTTTTTAAACATAATGCCACTATACACTTAGTAGACAATAGCATAGTGTAAACATAAATTTATATGCACTGAAAAAGCAAAAAAATTCATTTGACTCACTTTATTTTGACACTCACTTTATTGCGGGGTCTGGAACCAAATCCACAATATCTCCCAAGGTATGCCTGTGAAAGGTTTCAGTTATGCAAGATAAATTAGTTCCAGAGATCTGTATAGCACAATCCTACAGTCTACAATATTGTATTGTGCACTTAAGACTTTGTTAAGGGGGTGGGTATCATGTTAAATTTCTTATGACAAAATCCCCCCAAACCCAAAAACCCCAAAGTGACTTTTAATAGATTTATCTATTACCTTGATTGTGGTGATGGTGTCATGGGTGTAGGTGTATGCCAAAACTGATCAAATCGTAAACATTAAATATCTGTGGGTTTTGTATATCAGTTATACCTCAATAAAGGTATTCTTTATTGTTTAAAAAGATTTTATTTATTTATTGACAGACAGAGATCACAGGTAGGCAGAGAGGCAGGCAGAGGGGGTGGGGGAAGCAGGCTCCCCACTAAGCAGAGAGCCGGATGTGGGGCTCGATCCCAAGACCCTGAGATCACGACCTGAGCCAAAGGCAGAGGCTTCAACCCACTCAGCCACCCAGGAGCCCCAATAAAGATATTCTTAAAGAAAAAAATACCAATTAAAATGAACAAGGGACCTGAATAGACATTTCTCAAAAGAAACTATACAAATTGGCAAAAAACAAAAACAAAAACAAACATAAAAAGATGCTCAGCAGCATTTGTCATTGGAGAAAAGCAAATAATCAAAACCACAATGAGATCCCAGTTCGCATCCATTAAAATGGTTACAGTAGGAGCGCCTGGGTGGCTCAGTGGGGTAAGCCACTGCTTTCAGCTCGGGTCATGATCCCGGAGTCCCAGGTTTGAGTCCCCGGATCGAGTCCCGCATGGGGTTCCTAGCTCCACTGGGAGTCTGCTTCTCCCTCTGACGTTCTCCCCTCTCATGTTCTCTCTCACACTCTCTCTTTAAAAAAAGAAAAAAAAAATGGCTATAGTAATTAAAAACAAAAAGTAACAAGTATTGGTGAGGATATAGAGAAGTTGGAGTTCTCTTACATTGTCAGTGTGAATGTAATATGACGAAGTACTTTATAAATTTTGGAATTTCCTCAGAAAGTTAACCATAGAATTATCTTAGGACTGAGAAATTCCACTCTTAGGTATATACTCAAGAGAATTAAAAACAGGAGTTTGAACAAAAAGCTGTACACAAATGTTTAGAGCAGCATTGGTTATAATAGCCAAATAGTAGAAATAGCCAAATAATAAACAGATAAACAAAACATGGCATATTCATATAGTAGAATATTATTTCACCACAAAAAGGAATGAAGTACTGAAAGATATCACAGCATGAGTCAACCTTGGAAATATTATGCTAAGTGAAAGAATTTAGAACATCAAAAGAAACATAATTTATGATTTCATTTATATGAAATGACCATAAGGGACAAATTCATAGATATTGAATACAGATTAGTGGTTGGAGGGAGCTGAGGGGAGCAGAGGAATGGGGAGTGACTATTGAATGAGTATGGGTTATTTTTTCTGGGTGATGAAAATATTCTTGAATTGGATGGCAATGATGGTTGCACAACTAAAATCCACTAATCTTACCCTTTAAATGATTAAAACAGTGGATTTAAGCAAGGTGAATTTTATCTCAATAAACAAAGAGAGAATGTTAAAGACCAATTTCATATATCATGGGGGGTCTCTCATTTAAAAAATACCATGAGAATAACAAGCATCAAACCAGTTGCGATTATTTGTCAAGGTACTGCACCAGCACAGGGTCTTTGATGAGGAGAAATTGGAGTAAAAGTTGACATGTCTTGTGCTGCACTAAGCCATATGACCCATCAGGGATTCCTACAGGTAAATTTGGAAGGAGTCATCACCATGATGAAATTATAGTTCATCATTGTTAAGAATATCTTTAAATGTCAGGAAATATAGGATAATATTGCAAACAAGTTCAGATTTTAAACTGTTGTTATTGAAAATGTGGATTTATATATAAAAAGAGCTAACATAAAATTAGGATGACTAATCATTATCAGAGCCATTGACAGCATCTCTGTTTATTTACAATATGACTATCCTCACAAAAATTGAATCATTACAAATTTTGCAGAAAAGTAAGTACATGTAATAAGAGGTAAATCTATACTTTACCATCTAGAGCTAGAAATAAAATAACTCTGACCTTTTCTTAGGAGTTTGAACAAATCTTAATCTCTCTCTCTTTCTCTCTTTCTTTCCCTCTCATTTATCACATGTCAAATGCTTTATTTTGACAAAGGCTATGTAGTATATATTAGGTAAAATTTGTTCACAGCCAGAACTGTTGCAGTTACATTTTGAAAGACCCGCGGATCCCCTTACCCAAGAATCCAACACTGCCACTGGATGCAAACAGCAAGAGGTTTATTGTCACGCAGGTACCGGCGGGTGGTCGGCAGCTCCAGCTAACCGAGCACACCAGGCTGGGGTAGTGCAGGATTTTTATGGACAAACAAGTTTCGGGAGGGGCTGAGCTGACTGATTGATAGTTTGAACAGGCATACTTGGCGTCAGTGGAGTGGATCAGGGGACCCACGTGCGAAAGCAGACAAAGCAATCTTACAGAAGCAGAACTGGCCGATTAGCCCACGCATGCGAATGAAAGCACTATCAGGATATTGAAGGCCTGGTTACTATCAAGCCAAGGCCACTTTCCCTCTAATGAGGCACTAACATAAAGACAATTGGGAGTCTCCTGGTGGAATGTTACATTCCTGCTATCAGACGTCCTTGTTAGTGAGATTTAGGTCTTAAAAGAAATTTAACTTTATTTACTTTTCCTTCTACCTCCATCTCCTTCGGTTTTTTATGGAGGGGAGGGTGACGTTAGGGCTTGAGGAACTGAGTTATGTGTCTTTGGAAATTGAGCTATTGATAAGGCTACTTCTTTGTTGTAAATCTCAAGGACATTTGTAAACCAAGAGAGACTCCTGCCTTGCAGGACTGTGATCTCTGCAAGATAACCATTTGCTCTTCTTGTAAGGCAGTCAGGGGTGCCTGTGAAATGTCACACATGTTACCAAGGGGAGTGGGTGAAGGGGGGGTGCAAGGCGCCAGCTTTTGCTTTGTCCTCAGCCAGCCTCTTGCTCCTTAGAGTTGAGGGTTTAAGCAATTTTTCATTTCTTAGCAAAGCCTTAGAAGCATTATTATACAGAAGCCAGAAACAGCCGGGTTAAACACAGATTTTCGCTATTCGTTATCCTGTTATGCTGCTTGCTGACTCCCTTATCTATGGTCAGCTAGCTACAGTTTCTCAGTTAGCATAAGCTGGTTATAAAAAGAATGTTAAAACTTATAGGCTATAGTATAATTCTGACCTGGGGTCCTTCAATTTTATAATATTAACTTCATTATATGTGTCATTAAAATAGATTTAACTATGTACTAATTAAAGACCCCAGGTATGTTGGCCAGATGCCAGCTGGAGACACTCTGGATCACATTACAAAATAAAATGATTAGACAGCTCAAAATTTTTGTTTAGTGGGCACTTTAAAATGTTATGGAATGACATTAAAATTGGTTCTTTATGAACATTTCTCCATAACCAAAAACCAAATATAGTCCCCGTGACAAAGTAAAAGACCCCAAATCAGGTCTGTGGCCAACACCAGCCATATCTGTCGCTCTTTCCAGAGTGTAACCACATAGAACCTTTATAAAAATAACTGATGGTACTTTAGCAGACACAAATGAAGGGAATTTCTTTAAGCAGATCACCAGTTTATTATAAAAGGATTTAACTCAGAAAGAGCCAGCTGGAAGAGATGCACAGGGTGAGATATATGGGGCAGGGCACAGTTTCCACACTGCCTTTGAAGTTTCCACCATCCCCAGTTTCGCATATGTTTACCAACCCGGAAGTTTGGGAATTTTTAATATATGGCATCAGCATATTCAGTGAAGTCTAGCTTAAAAAACTAAACCCAAGATATATCTTCATGTAAATGGAATAGCTTCTGTTATTTACATATGCTTCATTGACTTTAGTTATGCTGATATGAGATTAGTGCAAAGCCAGAACATATTAAACTTAAAATATGAACCCAGGGGCAACTGGGTGGCTCAGTCACGTAAGCATCCAACTCTTGATTTTGGCTCAGGTCATGAACACAGAGTGGAAAAAATGCCCCATATCAGGCTTTGCACTGGGAATGGAGCCTGCCTAAGATTCTCTCTCTTCTGGGGTGTCTGGGTGGCTCAGTGGGTTAAAGCCTCTGCCTCCAGGTCAGGTCATGATCCCAAGGTCTTAGGATTGAGCCCTGCATTGGGCTCTCTGCTAGGCAGGGGGCCTGCTTCTCCCTCTCTCTGCCTGCCTCTCTGCCTACTTGTGATCTCTGTCTGTCAAATAAATAACCAAAAACTTAAAAAAAAAAAAAAAGATTTTTTCTCTCTCTCTCCCTTAGCCCCTTCCCATGCTCACACTCTCTTTCTCTCAAATAAATATATAAATAAATAAAAATCTTAAAAAAATGTATATATGAACCCAAACCTTAGGCATAGAACCACCTAAGAATTCCTGTTGAAATGGAATTTGAGGCTTTACCCAAAATGGCCTAAATTAGAAATCCTGGACTTATTTATTACTAGCTAAGCTCTTTAACAAATTTATAAGTGCATTACTTTGCACATTTTTTTAAAGATTTTATATAATTATTTATTTGAGAGAGAGAAAGAGAATATGAGTAGGGGGAGGAACAGAGGGGTAGGGAATGGAAAGAATCTCAAGTAGACTCCAAGTTGAGCACAGGGCTGGGTTTGGAGCTTGATCTCTTGACCCTGAGATCCGGGCCCCCGGCCCAAACTGAAACCAAGAGTCTGACATTTAACCGACTGTGCCACACAGGCAGCCCTGCCTTGCATATTCAACCTTGAGAACCACTGTTGCCCCAGACGTGGCAGCATTCATACTGTCTCTCATTCTCTTTCTCTATTTCTCACCACCTTTCTCTCTGTCTCCCAGCATGCCCTCCTCATTCTCAGTCAGCCACTAAAATATTACCAGTGGTTCTGCTGCTGATAATCTATCTTAATCTGTGGTCATGTTTCAAAATTCATGGCAGTACCTAGGGGAAAAAAAATCATGGCAGAAGGGGAAATATTTTTCCTTACCAGAATAATTGTAGAAGAATGAGTTTAAATGTTCCTTTAAAATAAGGGGCTCATTGATATACTCTTATTAAATGAACTCAGATTCACACAGTTCTCGAGGAGAAGAATGGTTGCTTGAAACCACTAGTCTAATTGCCCAAAGGTCATAGGGGACAAAACACTACAGAGGTATCCTTTTCAGCAGAAATTTTTTGGACTGGAACCTATTTTTGCTTAGAAACAGCCAGGATTAGAGCTGTACGGCAAGATATGACTGCTTAGAAGGAATAATTGTAATGATAAAAAACTCAGGAACACTTGGTCACACGTGTGTTCTCAGGAGCCAAGCACCATCCATATTTAGCAAACCTACTATTACTACATGATTCTCTTATAGGGTCTCACTTGCCTTAAATACATACTGGTATAATTGTTTTAGCTGCATGTCAAATTTAGCAGGTCAAGTGACACTCTCCAACTTTATATCCCTATATCTTCTGATTTCTCCCTCTGATTCTTCCTTCTGAAAAAAAGACTTTTATTTCCCTTTTGAAGTACAGGATATTTATCATCCATTTTTTCTAGTATACTTTCACTATCCTGTATTTCAACATAATAAAATCTTCCAATATGAGGAACTATGCAAAGCTCTGTAGGGTCTAGAAAAAATGAGTGAGTTTATCCCTGTCCCCAAGCATTTCTATCAGAAAAAGAAAAACCCAGTATAAATTATTTACCTGAAAAATATAATACAGGGAAAATACAATGAATGCCAAAAGGGAGGGGACAAAGAATTCGAGAATCCAAGGAAAGCTGCTTCAGATTTTGTGCAGATTACATAGAAAACATTTGAGGCAGAAAAGTCAATATAAGCAAAGAGCAAGAGGTGAGTAAACTGCATCATATTTAAGTGACAGCTCAGAATACAGACTAGGATATTTCATAAATATGGGAAGTAGTGAAAGATAAGATTTTAAATATTATGGAGATTACGGAAATCACTGAAGACTGGATCATGGAATCATTTTTTTTTCCAACAACTTATTAGGAAGGCATAGGATTAGTCGCACTTCAGAGTAACTAGTCCACTGGCTCTCTGAAGGAGAATTTAGATGGGTGGGGGGAGTATAGTAACCAACAACTATTGAATAAGTGAACATAAACTGATGTGGGGCTCATGGTGGCACTGGAGATGGAGAACAGAAAACAAATGTGGGTGTAGTTTTAAGTCCAGATCTGTGGAGCGTCACCACTGACTGGATGTAGAATACGAAGGATAATCAAAGATATGTTTAAGGTATCTGAACTGAGTCCCTGTAAAGAGTGAAAAAAAAAAAGGAACTGACTTGGTGGTCAAGATAATGAGCTCCATTTTGACCATGTTAAATTGGAGATGGAGCCATGTACTGACACTTTGAAAAGTGGGAATGAGTTTGAAGTTATTGAAATGGGTTTGAGTCATTTGATGACAGCCAAGGAAAGACTCTTGGATGAATATACAAGATGAGAAGTTGGAAAGGATAATTCCAAAAAGGAGCAAAAAAAAAAAAAAAAAAGAAAAAAAGAAAAGATGACATGGTAAAACTAGGGTCTCATAGAAGTTAAGTAAAGAGATAATGTGTCAAAAAAAGAAGATGACAGGCTGAGGAAGGTGACTATTAAAAACAATTGCATCAAAAATCCTGACCTCAGATTTATTTTGAGCAACGCATCAAAAATCCTGATCTCAGATTTATTTTGAGTAACACCATGAGATGGATAAAAAAATACCTTAATATATAGTCTCTGCTGTCTGCAATCCAGTCAAGGACTTAACTATACATAGTAAACGGTTAAGTGATCAATTAAGGGTATATATTTGAGTCTCTAAAGCAAGTGGCAGAAATGAAAAACGCTAAAGAAATCCAGAGAACGGAGATGGTCCACAGGGATGGAAAAGCTTAGAGGATGAAAAAAAAAAAAAAAAAAAACCAGAAAAAAAAAGGTAGTTAGAAATGTTAAACATCAACACCAACGCCTAGACCTACAGTTCTTTTAAGCACACTGTTTACTTGCATACAAGGAAAACCAATTGTTAAAATGTTGGCCTCAAATAGTGATGAGAGATGGATGAAGTGGGGACTGCATAACATCAACGTTTGATCTGGCAGCAGAACTGAGAACTGACTGAAATGTCTTTGGTCTGAGCCTTCTGTGCTTGCCCAAGAGCGCAAGATACCAGAGAGTCAATTGCAGTTTGGAGAAATTTCTTTCCCTAACCACATGGTTGCAGGGAGCCATGTTAAAAAAACAAAAGCAAAAAGCTGAGTCTGTATTTGAAAATTCATAACATGTGATGATTTGTTTTAAATGTGGTGAAAGTAAAAAAATGTTTTCCATTTAATAAATAGACACCTGCTTGTGTGCATAAGGTACCTTTGTAATGCTTGCCAGCTCTTGCTCTTGAATACTTATCCTTCCATTCCCAGGAGCTCATTGCATTGTGTATGCATAAACCCTTTCAATAGTAACTCTATAGTTAACAGTTTTCATTGATTAATATTTTCTTACACGTTAGTGATAGTATCATTTTCAACAGGTCATGTCTATGATATATCTTCTGTGTGATTCCTTGGGACATTTTGCTTCAATTACTATATTGAACTGCTAATGGGAATTTTGTCATCATGGAATCACCTAGTGGTTCTGAGAGCAACAGCTGATCATTTTGTAAACTTGAGTAGAATTTCTAACAGAATTAAATATTTCCACTTGGCTACAGTCTTAGCAAAATCTGGCAATTGGGGCATTTTGAACTATCTGTTCAAAAAACTACTGTTCTACAAAGTATTACCATTTACCTTATGCCTATTTAGACACTACTGATGAAATAATAACTGGAGTTCTTATGAATGAAAGATGCTGCTGTTTTGCTATTTTTTTGAGAGGAACCCAGACTTCACTATATTTGGTAACATTTCTTTTTAACTTTACGTACCATCTAAAGATGCCCTTTACTTCCTGAATGAAATTTAAGAGCTAATCTTATAATAGTTTTCTAAGGTAAAGAATATTTAATAAATGTTTGGGACATTGGATAGCCTTTTAGTAATTTTATGTATTCTTAAAATTAATGTGGTGCTCAAGTCTTAAATCTATATGCACTGAGTTATTTCAGTGTGTCTAATTTTCAATTTCATTGAATCAGCAAGGAATTATTATTTACAGAATGTGTGTTTCTTTTAGATGTTACAAATTATTTCTTTAAATTTCAGCATTAAATATTTATCATTGATGTTGCAAGCTTGAAATGCACATGGACAATAGAAATAGAATAATCTGATATTGTTACATCATGTTTACATTTGTATTTCTGTAGTGTGACCATCAGTCAATAGGTAGATGCTGTAATTAGTGTGAAGCTCAGCACTAAATTCAGAGAAGTGCCAAGGAAACAAAGTAATGTCCAAACAGAAACGCAAACCATCTCCAGTGGACTGCTGACATGGGGCCATAAGTCCTGATGAAGAAGGCAATAATCATGTGTCCTATAAAGGAGACCACTTGCCAGGTACCATTCCCTCTCTTATATTCATACCTACCTGTTATCATCAACTAGAATGAATTGAGGGCTCTAATTATGACTCTGTCTGTCTGAATCAATAAACGCTAAAAATTTTTAAACAAATGAGAGGGCAGTCGATACATGAGAAATCTCTGTACCTTCCCCTTAATTTTACTAGGAACATAAAACTGCTCTAAAAAATAAAGTTTTTAAAATAAAATAGATAAGAGCTTCTATTATTATTATAAAAACATTATCGGCATTATTTATTAATATTAAGTGCCCAACATTAACTTTTGCCAGTAATTGCAGCTTGCATCTTAATTCCTCCCCCAGGGACAAAGTAGGGAAAAGACATGAGAATATAACAATAATGTAACCAAATACTGAAATGGGATGCTTTCTGACTAAACTTTTTTTGGGGATCCAAAGGCCAAGAACCAAGCAATTGTGCCATACATCCCAAAGGTATACAAAGATTGTAGCTGATGAGTGGGGGTGACTGCTTGGGGAGTTATCAGTGTGCTGTTGTCTATGCCTGGCTGCCATGGGGGGTGGGAGAGGGGGCATCCATTTCACTTTAAGCCAAGTGAGAGAAGAGGCTTTGAAAGACAACATAGGGAACCTTACCCATAACAGTCCTCAGAACCTGGGGATCATAAATACTGGTATCAGAAAAAATAGCTAGGTAGGGTTCCATGGTGTAATGGTTAGCACTCTGGACTCTGAATCCAGAAAAAAATAGCTAGAAGGTCTGACAGGGTTTAGTAAAGGGAAAGAAGGAGGACTGCTTTGAGAGGCAACAACATTCCAGCAATGGTAGGGCCAGGATGCCTGAGCGGGTTTTCAGATGTGGAAAATGTCAGAGAAAACTGGTGTCATGCTCTTTGGATCCCTCCCAAGAGAACTGCCTGGAGAAGCAAGGAGTCCCCAATATAAAATCAGTATATCATAGACTACCCAATATGCAGGGGCTATGGGTTGATGGGCTAAGAGATCAGGTGGTGAAAATGGATTGTCCATACTTTGACAAATATAACTGGAAGTTTCTGATGGGTGCTTCTGAGGAATCCACAAAACTCCCATAAGAAAGCAAACGTAACACTGCAGACAGCCATTGCAGATAACCCTGGGATTCTCTCTAGACTACTCAAGAAATGAATTTTGTTTTTTGGTTTTGGTTTTGGTTTCAGTCTCTACTCTTTATTTTTCTGACTCTGAAGACCTAGAGTCAGTCACTCTAGCAGGGGTGCTGTCAAGATGGAGTGAGGTGAATGTGGAAGTAAAGGGCTAGTAAAGGATAAAGGGGACATCCTTCTAGATTTCAGGCTCTCAGGATCTAGGCAGAACTGAGCAGGAGAAGGAAAATTATTTCCACAGGATAAGATCATGGTTTATGTGTTTATTACGCTAGAGTGCACATTTAATTACTGAAGTGGGATTTTCCAGGAATTGAAAGTGTTCAAGGGCATTCTGTTACTTAGGAGTTACCAAAAACTTTTATGGGACTTTCTGACGTTTTACCACAAGACAGAGAGAGAACCAGTACACAGAGCAGGTTTGAAAGGGAAGTGGAAAAAGAAAAAGGTTTTCTGATTTTACTCTGATGAGTATAACCCATTCAATGTAACTCATGATGATGTGACCTTGATGATTTAGAAAGATTAATAGAGACATCACTGACTAATATTGCCTACCTCATTTTTGACTCAGGTAAATTCTGACCCATCCTGAATTTTCTAGTTTTTAAATTCTAAAAACTAATTTATGAAAGATACAACACACTATTTAAGTAACAGCACAGTTCACTGTGCTGCAGGCAATTCTTTTAGTCATTAATAGGGGAAAAGAGGGTCCTTTCTTTACTTCAGAAGTAATAGCAATATAATTCAACTCTGTTAATATTTATTTAGGACCTGAGTGTGCTGAATATATTACTGGAAGTTGCTATTGATTACATAAAGCATATATAGAAATGTACAGATTTTATATTTTCCTTTCATCCATAATTTTAAGTACAATGACCTCAATATCAAATTTGCATGTGCGTTTATATAAAGAAGGCTTTTGAAGACTTTACTATTTCAAAATAGTAAAATATTAAAAACATTTAATAATGTTAAGATATGAAAACATCTTAAAATTTAAGAACTATGTGCATAAATAATGGAAAATATAAGTCAAAATTATAATGGTCTGCAAATTATTTGCTTGTCTACCTGGGAAACCCAGAACTAGTCACTGAATACCCATTCGAACTCAGAAGAGAGCTTAGTGATATTGCCATTTGTTAAACAAACTGGTAAAAATCAATAACTCTCCTATATGTCACCAATAAATAGGCAATTTAATAAAAATTACTACTTCAATAGCAAAAACATATAAAAATAACTAGAACAAGCTACTCTGAAGTTCTCACAAACCCTCTTCCTGTTGCAGCCACAGAAGCGTTTCTGTCGAACCTGGGTCATATAAAAATCACCTGGAGAGATTAAATAATTACAGGTGCCTGGGACCCATCCCAAACCAACTGAGATTGGTAGGGGTATCCTCAGCATCTGTAGCTTCCAAAAGCTGTCCAGGTAATTCTGATGCACAATGAGGGTAGCAAACCACTGTCCTGGGCAAATAGGTTGCCTTATAACTTAAGTCTGCTATAAATTATGTAGTTTATATCTTTTATACTTGTAATGTGATATAATTACCATTTTTTTATGAATTCCCCATGATGTACATAGACCTAAATGTTTGTTATCATTTTGGCAAAATTATATACCCATCAAGGCAGCCCCAAATGATCTCCTCTTCCCTTTGATCTTCTGTAACATTTATTGTCTTAACTATTTAGCAGTTAGTTATGTAAGGTCTTGCAACAATCCTGTTTTCACTTGGAACAAAATTTGGGAGGTGATTTTAAAAACTGGAACAATAACTCTGAAAATACAATGCACACTCAATATTTACAATTCAAAGATGGCAGAAAAGTAAAAAAAAAAAATCACCCTGCGTGAAAAATCTCACCACCCATGATTCATCAACTTTTAAGTGAACAGCATTACAGGCTTTCCTCCGCTTATATACAGTAGATGAGTAAATGGATAGAAACTTGGATTTTCCTTTTATTTTCCTTTTTCTAGCCATACTGAGATATAATTGACATATAATATTGTGTAAGTTTAAAGTGTAGAGTGTGATAATTTGACACACATATATGTTGTGAAATGATCACCATAATGAGGTTAACCCAGGTACCACCATATAAGTACAACTGTGTGTGTGTGTGTGTGTGTGTGTGTGTGATGAGACCATTTGAGATCTAATCTCTTAGCAATTTTTAAGTATCTAACACAGTATTGTTAACACTAGTCACTTCTTTATCATACAGCTGGAAGTGTGTGCCCTTTGACCATCTACTTCCCATTTCCTCAATCTCCCAGCCCCCGGTAACCACTGTTCTGCTCTCTATTTCTATGAGTTTGACATTTTATTTTAGATTTCACATAGAAGTAAGATTGTACAGTATCTTTCTCTGCACTCAGGAGAGGTGTGGGGAAAATGGTATCTTTGGTAAGAAGCTAGATTTCAGGTAAGTATCATTGCTCAATGTTTCCTGGGTTTCAATATATGTCTCCATGAAATTTGAATTTTAGTAATTCCATTTTTAATTCAATTCAAATTTGAGATTTCTATTTACTTGTTTGTGTGTTTGTGTTTCTCACTCCCTCTCCAGAGAGGACAGTAACATCTTTGGTGGAAGTAAAGGTGAACTGGACTTGTGAAAATATATCTTTTTAAAGATTTTATTTATTTATCTGACAGAGAGACACAGTGAGAGAAGGAACACAAGCAGGGGGAGTGGGAGAGGGAGCCCTATACGGAGCTTGATCCCAGGACCCCAAGCCAGTAGTTAATACTTAGCCACCCAGCTGCTCTGCCATTGAGAAAATCTTATCCCAGGGTTCAAGCATTAGAGCCCACTTCACGTCAGTCCCCAATTGCCACTTTGTGCAAAGGATTCTTCATATCCCAATTTGACCCCCAGAAATGCTGGCTGTAGTTTATTTCAGTATTTACATGTCTCCTTTTAAGACACATTATTTCAATACAAATATTCTATGCTATAGTGTTTTTTTTTAAGTTTGTATATCCTATGAGTACTGATGACTTTTATTATGATATACTATAAGTATAGGGTGTAGAGAAAACATTTTTCTGCCAGAGTTGGAGATTTTAGAAAACAATTTCCATACTTTTGGGATCCTAGCATAAAAGCAAGACTTAGGAAGTTAGAACTCCAGAAAGATTTAGCTAAATCCAGAGGTCTGTATTTGCATTTTAACAAGAAATGAGACCTTGGATACATCTCTAGGTTGTAGAATCTTGGGACATCAGAGCTTGTTGGGCCCTGGGAAAGATTTATTTATCCTCCAAAGGTCAGATTGAAGACTCAGGTTTTTTTTCTAATCCCATTTCCATAGAGCAAAGGTATTTCTCCATCATTTCAAGAGGGAAAGAAAGGTAGCTGCTTCTTGCTCCTATATACAAGCAGGAAAAAAAATCAATTTTTCTCCATTCTTCACTGATTAGGATAGCTTCAAATTTCTAAGCATAGGACATTCGACTTGGCTTTTAGCAGGTCACTTGAGGAGTAAGAATCAGGGTGTGACAAACAATATGATTATTACTTGCATTTAAATGAATTTGTGTTTTAAATGAATGATAAGTCTGTGTCTGATCCAGAACATGTCATTTGAGCATTCAGGATGAAATTAATAAAGATGATTGTTAAAAGCACAATAGCAAGTATTATTCCCATTTTCTGTGTGTGTGTGTGTGTGTGTGTGTGCATGACTGAACAATCCCGTAAAATGCTGCATAATTGACAAGTTATTATAAAAGTTCTCCATGAAATTGTATTTAGTATGGCCATATACAATTGGGTGCCTTTATAACATGCGTTCTATAACCATCTTATGAATAATCTTTGTTACTTTACTTCTTTGTATTATTGCTTCGTTCATACATTTTTAATGTCTGAATTGGAAAAAGAATTTTCATGGGATATTATTACAGAGTGGAAACTAAAATATGGCTCCATATAAAACTACTGCATTTCTAAAAATACGTAGAAGTATGTACATCCAAGTGTGCATAATTAGAAAGTAGTCTTAGTGAGAGGTCCGGGTTTCATAAGCCAAGAGAAGGAAGGTTGAGCACTTTATTAGCATTACTCATGCTGTAAGAATAAATTTAAAAAGCACAATGGCATTCATATAGATACAGTATTACCATTTTCTATTTTAGTAGTAAAAGGAAAGTTTTTCACTTTTGTCAGTTTTTAATTAAGTATATGTGTGTCAGACTCCATAGTAATAGCACATATCCTTGTGTTTGGGCCTCCTTGCTATAATTCTACTTGGCCTTTCACATCAAGTCGCTAAGAGCAATTATCAAAAATGTTTTTTATGCTTACTATTTTGAGCACTTTGCTCTTTGGGGGAAATCTGATGATGTAAAAATGATTCCTGCCTTTGAAGTATATATAGAATGATTGGGAGACATGCAGAAGAAAGAGTAGAATTAAGATAAGGGAAGAGATCAATTTAATCTAAATTTATCAACCAAAGACTCTTTGATGAGGCAGGAATTATTTGGGTTCTTAAAGGATGTATTAGATTGATTAGTAAAAGGCGGGGGTGGGGGGGGCGACCTGGGTGGCTTAGTCATTAAGCATCTATCTTTGTCTCAGGTCATGATCCTAGGGTTCTGGTATACAGCCCCGCATCAGGCTTCCTGCTCAGCGGGAAGCCTGCTTCTCTCTCTCCTGCCTTCCATGCTTATATTCCCTCTCTCACTGTCTCTCTCTGTCAAATAAATAAATAAAATCTTAAAAGAAAAAAAAGAAGTAGAGAGAGAAGTGTAAGGGCCTACTTAGCAAGAGCGATTTCATGTCAGCTAAACAGTGATTTTGTTGTTTATGCAGTAAAACTTAAACTGACCCTGCCCCCTCCCACCCCCAGAGGAATTTACTTAGAAGCAAGTCTGGGAAACCAGTAAAATATGGTCGACCAGTCCCTGATAACAGAGCCCAAATACAAGGGCGGGTCAGGTCAGGGGGAGATAACAGAGCCCAAATGCTAGGATGAATCAGGCCAGGTGGAGACATCCAATCACTGTCTCCCTAAAGAATGTGGGCCCCACCTTTTGGGCACCTTTTGGGTGCCAATTCTGACCAAGGTGATAGGCTAGTTCAAATAGCTACTATGGGGTCAATTGTAATTCAGTTGGCCACCCGTGTGTGACCTAGCATGACTGTGAAACTTTCTCTGTGTGTTACAATCTCATTGGCCACCTGTGTGTGTGGCCAGGCTCAACCACGTGACCTTTGCTCTATAAATGTTAGTCTGTGAGGCTGGGAGGGGTCACTCTTTCTGTAAGAGGTTTGATTCTCTATGCTTGGCGAGAAATAAAGCTTTGCTTGACCTTCGCTTTGTATCAGCCTCGCTCCTTTGATCACGGACCCTAACAGAAGGTGTTTGCTAGCAGGGAATGGTGTGGCTAGAATATAGACAGTGCACAAATGATACACATTTAGGAAATTGTGTGGATAAGTTGTTGAAGTTTTGGATTAGAAAATTATATATGACATGACACTTCAGGTCTCCTCAGCTCTTGCACCATTTGTGTTTCCAAAGCTAGGCCTAGATTATTTTCAATTTGTAACTTGACTGTGTGTCATTAAGGTATAACAGATCTTCATTTCATGGAAGTGCAGAGAGCTCCCTGTATGTCAACAAAGACAGAGTTGATGAAGTGTATGTCTCTGAATCCCTGCTTCACATCAATCCCAAAGCTTCTTTGCTATAATTACCATCCACCAGCTCCACCCTTTCCTAGGAGATCCTAGGCACTTTATAAACTGATGGAAAGAACACCTCCTTTTTCTGAAGCTGGCCTCTTTTTGACTGCAATTTTCATTCTGGCTATTTATTGTCCTTGATGTTATTCCTCCACATTTTAAAAATATATCTCAAATCCAATCCCCTTTATAATTTATCTTTGTTTATCAGTATAATTACCTTTTCAGCCTTATTATAATATTTCTCCTGGGAAAAGGACCTCCCCCAAACACTCCTGTATAATCTGCCTGAATTGTTGCTCTTGTCGTACTATCCTTTGTTCAGAAGCAAAGTCCCTTGTGCTGGCATCAAAGCCTTTCACATGTGACTTCCGTCTCATCACCCACTTGTCTCTTAGTTTCTTTTGCATGAGTCAAAGGGTGCTTCTCCCCTGAATAAATACTATCTCTTTGCCTTATATTGCATTCCCTTTCCAATAGAATATACCTTTTCCCTTGCCCCAAACACAACTATTTCAAAATTCTAGCATTCTTATTCTGGGCACCTGGCTCAGTCGGTAGAACATGCAACTCTTGATCTTGTGGTTGTGAGCTCGAGCCCCATGTTGGGCACAGAGATTACTCAAAATTCTAGCATTTTCCAGTGCTTATCTTAAAGGTCACTTCCTCCCTTGGAAGCCTCCTATGGGCTTTGCTTAAATAACCTTGTCATCTTTTACTTAATAACACAGTAGTTTGTCTACTTGTCATTGTCCTTTTATTTAATTACATATTTCTTTAAAGCAGAGATGATGTCTTAGTCACTTTAATCATTATTTATAGAGTATAGTATTCTTTCTGCCATCTAACTGGCTTTTATGGGGTCTTTGAGACTTTGAGGTCAGTGTTATTTTTAGAACACCCTTAATTCATTTTTTTAACCATTCTGATTTATCTTTTAACACTGAGGCTAAGGTCTTGTGATTGATCTAAATTTACTGTTTGCTGGGTCTACATTTCACTGTCATTGCCAGTTACTGAATTTTTAAAGAAATGCAATGTTTCAACTACGTTTCAACCCTTTACTTTTTTTAAGATTTAATTATTTATTTTAGAGAGAGAGAAGATGAACAGACTGAGGGGGAGAGATAGGGAGAGAAGCAGAAGCCCTGCTGAGTGCGGAGCCCTCAGGGGGGTGAGGATCCATCCCAGGACCCTGAGATTGTGACCTGAGCCAAAATTAAGTCTGACACTCAACCAGCTGAACTACCCAAGCACCCCTGTTTCAACTCTTAATATATTTTAATTAATCTGTATATCTTCTTAGTTTATATTTTTCTTTTTTGAAACTAGGCCACTGATACCTATGACCCAAATCCAATCCTGATGCTCATGCTTTTTGTCCCCATTTATGAAAGTTTCCCTATACACGTTCCGAAGAAGAAAAGCCTTTCATTTTACTTTCTCACCTCTGTGCTGATACAGGTATAGCTGTGTGGCCCTAAGGACACATGTGGTTTTAGATTTTTTTCTTATAAACCCAAATTCACTGTAAGTACTTAGAGGATGCTCCTTCTAGGTGAAAGGTTTAGAAGTGTGAAATAAAGTTTTCTTCTTTATTTTTTTAAAAAGCTTTACTGAGGTATAATTGACATACAAAGAACTGTGCATAGTGTGTATAGTTTGATGAGTTTTGACATGCAAAAACCTGTGATATCACCACAACATTCAAGGTACATACCCCACGGCCAGCACGTATAAAGTTTCAGTGGTGTTAGATGAATAAGTTCCAAAGATCTATTGTATAGCCCAGTGCCCATGAACACCAATATGGTGGTATTGTGCATCTGTTAAGTGGGTAACATCTGTTAAGAGGGTAGATCTCATGTTAAATGTTCTTATCACAAAAAGAATAAAGGACAATAAAAGATGTCTCACTTAATAAGAATCATCACCTGCAATGAAATTAACCATCCTTTCATTTCCATGCATGAAATGGATGGGTTTGGGCAAACAGGGGATCAATGTTCAGTGATTTTGAAAGTTCCATCCTTCAAGACCACTCAAGATCCATTTCATGCATTAGAGGACTGACACTGTAGCAGAAACATGGAATCTGAATTTTTCTTTGAGGAGTAGTTTATACATCCAAATGGATTGATTCAACTGAAGACATAAAAGGGAAATAATGGAAGTGCTCTTAAACTGGGCTAATTAACCACTAAAGGTTTTTATAGGTGCTGGAACTGCTAACTATAGAAATATACTTTTCAATTCACAGAAGAAATTGAAAGTATAATTTGTGAGTGGTAATAATATTTCTATCTGAATATATTCATGTTTATAGGTGTTCTCTTGGGAGGGAAAATATCTTGTCAAGGAACACTGATCTCTCAATTTTTTTCCAACCATTTGTATCTTATTAGCACCTATGAAATATTTTCTAGCATGATTTTTAATTGTATATATAAAATTGTCCCTTCACTAGTTTTCATAAAGTCATCAGTCACATGTGTAGGTCTCTTTGTACTGCTTTCTCAGGACAGAATGGGCTGATATAGCCTTATTCTGTGTAATAATTAATTTACCACATTAATATAATTTATGTTTATTCCTTTCCTTCAGGCTTTGTTGTGTGTTCTTACTCATATTTTATACGGAAGAAAATAATTTCACACCTTTGTTGCAAAACTTCTTGATTTTTTTTCTGATGATCTTTGATTTGTAATTGTCATCTTCTTCAAAAATAATTATGCAGTGTCTGTGAGGTGGTGAGTAAGGGTTTACAAGTTTTAAGTTATAAATTGGAAAAGAAAACATTCTTTTCTCAAAAGGGTTTGCTTTAGGAAAAGAAAGCAACTGCCTTCTGATTTTCTTCTAGTAAACATTAAGATGTATTTTCTTGTATTGAATTATTTTTCCATTTTAGTTTGAAGAAAAGAAATAGTATTTATTTGAATTTTTTTTTCCAACAGCATTTCCTGGGATAATTCTTTAAATGTTGTGCTGTTTAAGGGCTTTGGGTCCTCAGGCTAACTGACCTAGAGCTGCAATTAATTACATTGCAGAGGACTTTGGACTTGCAA
The DNA here is from genome assembly GCF_030435805.1 of Mustela lutreola. Lineage (NCBI taxonomy): Eukaryota > Metazoa > Chordata > Mammalia > Carnivora > Mustelidae > Mustela > Mustela lutreola. Next base: position 31,449,757 of record NC_081308.1, on the reverse strand, counting down.
CGAATGCTTCAGAAGAATTAGAAGCATTCTTTTTTTTTTTTTTTTCTTTCTCTGTTTTTTTTTTTTTTTAAGATCTTATTTATTTATTTATTTATTTGACAGAGAGAGAGAGAGAGAGAGTTGGAGAGAGGGAGAGAGCACAAGCAGGGCGAGCAGCAAGACTCCCTGTTGAGCAGGGCACCAGATGTGGGCTCAATCCTAGGACCTGAGCCCAAGGTAGATGCTTAACCAAATAAGTCCCCCAGTTGCCCCAGAATTAGAAGTACTCTCTCTCTTTTTTTAAATGTTTTATTTATTTATATGACAGAGATCACAAGTAGGCAGAGAGGCAGGCAGAGAGAGAGGGAGAGGGAAGCAGGCTCCCTGTTGAGCTGAGAGCCCGATGTGGGACTCGATCCCAGGACCCTGAGATGATGACCTGAGCCAAAGACAGTGGCTTAACCCACTGAACCACCCAGGGGTCCCTAGAAGTACTCTTAAATGTACAAGTGACTGGAGATGACTGAGCAGCATAAGAAATTAAATATTATTACAGCTAATTTATTATAAGTTCTCTGTTGCTATCTACATATTTGTACTTCTTTATATCATTAAAATATTTAATATTGGGATGCCTGGGTGGCTCAGTCAATTAAGTGTCTTCCTTCTGCTCAGGTCATGATCCCAGGGTCCTGGAACTGAGTTCTGCCTCGGACGCCCTGCTTAGTGGGGAGCCTGCTTCTCCCTCTGCCTTCTTGTGCTCTCTCTCTCTCTCTCTCTCTGAGACAAATGAACAAATAAAATATTAAAGATTTTATTTATTTATTTGACAGACAGAGATCACAAGTAGGCAGAGAGGCAGACAGAAAGAGCAAGCGTCGGGGGGAAAAGGCTCCCTGCTGAGCAAAGAGCCCAACTTGGGGCTCTATCCAAGGATGCTGGAATTATGACCTGAGCTAAAGGCAGAGGCCTTAACCCACCAAGCCACCCAGGTGCCCCATAAATAAAATCTTTAAAAAAAATTTAATACTAATGCTAGCTAATGTTTAAACTTAAATTTTAACTGTGATGTTAAAAATCAAATTAAAGCATATTTAAGTGGAAACATGGCTTCCATCCCCATTTACCTTTTTACTAGAAATAATGCTTAGGTTTCAAGACTATTGATGAGAGCACTAGGTGATGTATCGAAGTATTGAATCACTATACTGTAAACCTGAAACAGACATGACACTGTATGTTAACTAACCGGAATTAAAATAAAAACTTCAAAAATATTTTGAGATGAGATTATACAGATACAGCTTTTACTTTTCTCAAATGTAGAGTAGGTTTCTTTGAAATAAAATTTAAAAATTAAAAAATAAGTGTAATATAAAGCATCAGTTTTAGCACCTCTTGACTTTAAATCCCATTAAAAAAAATATATAACCTTTTTGGGAAATTGCTAACTGAAGTGTTAGGCAGTTTGCCCCTGTGAGCCAACACCATGAAATGATAGTGCCTAAGTCATACAATGTCATTACCAAACCTTTCAACCCTCTAGAATATAGAAAAACCTCAAAAGGTAGGTATTATATTTGAAAAAAGTATTTCTATACAAATGTATTACTAATGGAAATATAAAATTCTGGCCCCAGAAAAAAAACTAGCGATCACATTGTTCAGTGGTTTTGATACTGGTTTTCTAAAAACTGAACTGTTATATATATCTTCTCTTTCTAAGACAAAATTTACACAGAAGCCCGGTAGTTAAAAATAAAAATGTCTTTCACTGCAAAAGAGGAACGGAGACCACATTTTTTGTTTTCCTTCTCTTGAACAGTTTCCCTTCTCCCCTATCTGCCTCTACGCACTCCATGAGATACTAAACTTTCGTGGAACAGATGTGTTCAATGTCTTTGTGTCATTTCACATAATTAGACTGAGTGGATTCCTTAAGATATCAGGGCTGGTTAGGGAAATTTCAGGCTATCAACTAATAATTCAAGTTGAGTCTACTGTCATTTTAAAAATTTTCCTCCTAAAAATGGAAATCAGCAACTTAAATCTTGTTATTACCGATGAGAATTAAAATGATATGATGTCAGAAGAACAAAAGAAAAAATTCTGCCCTCATTATAAGTGATATTTATAGGTATTTGGGCAACCTGGCTCAAACACTGTCTTGGAGTTAGGAACGCTTACACGGGATGGTATGTGATGCTTCCTGCACTGGGCTCCCCACATCGCCAGAAACAAGTCAGTTCAAAAACGAAGAGTACAATCTCCATAGGTTCTGAATCCAATCTGCAAATCTCTGCACCTTAGGTTAACCCTCTCTGTCAGCCAGTATCTGTTGGCAATGCAGGCCAGTGACCATAGTCATAAGATACCCACTCTCTGGTGGATGCCACAAACTCAGGAAACATGAGAAGCAGTCTGTGCTGGGGACACCATCTAGATTATTTTAGGAGACTTGTCCACAGCTAGCCTTTTATCTGAAGAGCAACTGTGGAAATTAGTACTAAGGTACCCACTTTAAATCTCCTCCTTGTTGTTCTTCCCTGCTGCCTCCCACTGCTCCTTGGTGTTTCTGGTCTGTCTCAGCTGCCTATCATTACTCACTAAGATTTATGCAGCCCGGACCTCAATAGAGAGGATGCACTGTGCACAGAGGATGAAATGCCTCTTGCCAGCAGATCCCAAGACAGATCCCAGACCTGATACATAGGCAAAGGTTCAGTGGGCCATCAGAGTAGTCAAGACATGAAGCTTTCCCAGAATCCACTAGTAACATTATTGGATGATGCAGGAAAGACAGCTATCTTTGGCCTAACAGTACATGCAGGACTTCTACAGAATGGTGGATGTTTCTGTCCTTTCATCCAGTAACTTCCCCCACTTAGATAACCATATAGTTTCCAGCTATTAATGGGGATTCAGAGATTTTCCAAGCCTATCTATGTGTATTGCCTTGGGCCCTCCATGCGGATTCCTCACTATCTCTTTTTCTCATTCCTTCTTCCCTACACTGAACTCTGGATTCAGAACTTTGACTACCAACCAGGTCTGGGTTCTCTGGACTTGAATTTCCATGTAGTCTCTCTCATGGACCTTGGACATTGCTCTTTCTCTGGATATTCATCTGTCACTAAATCTAAGTGTCTTGTCTATCTACATTCCTAGTCACCTGGTCATTTTGAATCATTATTTCTCAAATTAAGTACTTTTGATTTATAAAATAATACACGTGTGAGTGTTTATGGTATTAACATGCATTAATTTGTGAGAATATGAATTGGTAGAGTATTTTGGGGATGACATTTTGGCAATATTTATAAAAATTTACAATGCCCAGATACTTTTCACTTTAACCTAATTTTTACCTTCTGTCAGACCAATAAACTTTAGCCCAATAAGTCATGTTCAAATTATTTCAGTTCTATAAATCATAAGAAGAAATAGGAAACAAATTATGTGCCTGTTGGAAGGTCATGGTTAGGGGCACCAGCGTGACTCAGTCAGTTAAGCATCTGATTTTCAGTTAGGTTGTGGTCTTGAGGTTGAGGTCTCTGGGTCAAGTCCTACATCCAGGCTCCATGCTCATTGGGGGTCTGGTTGTCCCTCTCCCTTTGCCTCGCCCTTCCCCTGATTTGTGTTCTCTCTGTCTCTTTCTCAAAGAAATGAATAAAATCTTTTTTTTTTTAAAGGACATGTTTAAAGTAATTATGACACTTACATGCTATGGGAGCAGTTATAAAAGTAAAGCAGATCTATATGTGTTGTCATGGAAAGATCTTGCATTCATGTTAAGGGTGAGAGACTTATGGCAGAATAACATGTATATCATGACCCATTATATTTTAAAATGAAAGATAATTTTATAACACAGTTATGTATGAGAAGGCCTACAATTAGCTCTAAATAATATATAGATTAATTGTGGCTGTCTCTGAGACTGGCTGAATTATGAAGGACTATTGTAAAGGTGGAGATTGTGATTTGTCTGTATTTTTAACATTTTTGCATCAAGAATATGTGCACTATCAGCTTTATCATTAAAATATTTAAATAAGCCTAAACTAGTAGCTGTGTATGAATTAAAGTTTATGCTAGCCAATGGAAGAGACAACACATGAAATCTGAATGGCTTAACATAACAAAAGTATATTTCTTGCACACATAAAATCTGATTGATTTGGCAGGGAATCTTTGCTACCATGTATCACAGAGACCTAAGCTGCCTCCATCCTGTACTTTCACAACTCAACATAGGGTCCCCATGTTTGCTGCTGGATGGAAGGAAGGACATTATGGTGGCATCTTGGCTTTCAAATGCTTTGGCCTGTGAGAAACATCCTTTGTGTTCATATTTCAGTAGCAAGGGCTGGTCATAAGATCCTTTCTAACTATAAGCAAACTGGACAGTGTAGTCTTCCCATGTACCCAGGAAAGAGTGGAAGACAAGTTGTGGATGAACACTTGTAGTCCCCACCATAAACTCTTATATACTAGGGGCCTGGTAGAGAGCAATCTCTAGAATTCTTTAGACTCAGTCAATGACCCTCCTCATTTCCTGGTAGAGTTTCTGAGGAGGCAAAATGTTCTTGGCAATTCTCCAACTTCATGAGATCTTACTATTTAACAAGTGCTTTCCAATAGAGTCACATATATTTTTCAAAAGGACCTTGTAAATCTTTGCAGGAAGTGTTTGCCATACTTCACTTTTTCAAAAGCACCATTACACTTTGTCCTTTTCAATAAGCACTATGATCACAGTACACTGACAATTTTGTTACTCTTGGTGCATTGATAAAACTTTACCTCATGATTCTCTGCTATCTATCACCTAAATGAAAACACCAGACATCTGCACAAATAAAATCATGCACACTGAAAACCAAAATTCTTTCTATTCCATTTATTTCATCTATCTATCATCTATCTATCTATTTATCTATCCATCCATCACCTATCTATCTATCATCTGTCTATCTCTATCATCTATTACCCAAAGGTCATAAGAGTCCTAGAAGTCTTATTATCCAAAGGTAAATGGAGTCCTAGAAGGACTCCAGAATTTATAGAAACTGAGACACTGTAGATGGGGCACATGGTTGGCTCAGTTGGTTGGGCATCTCCTCTTGTTTTGGGCTCAGGACATGATCTCAGGATCATGGGGTCCAGCCCTGGGTCAAGCTCTACACTCAACACAGACTCAGCTTGGGATTCTTTCCCCATTCTTCTCCCTCCCTCTCTGCTCCATCCCTGGCCCCCCTCAAATAAATAAGGAAATAAAATCTTTAAAAAAGGAATAGGGAATTTCTTCCTCACCTGGATGCAATTCAGAACTCCTAGAATTTGTGACAAGGACATATTCCTTGCCTCCGTAGCTTCTGTTCTATTCAGAACACTCCTATTCTCATTTATTTCACACCCTTAAAAATATAAGCATTTCTTAAACTATGCCAAGTTATACTGAAAATAGCTTATTTAAAATATGCCTTAAATGGAGTAGCCTCTTACCCTCCTAGGCCAGAGCAACCAACGGTTTCTCAGAGTCTCATCTCAATAAAATATCACTGTTACCTCTGAAAAGTCTTTGAAGACTATGTGTATAAAAACTTGTTTGTGAATTATGTTCTGTGGCACAAGGGTACCATCACAGGACAACATCCATTCCTGCCCTAAAGATTTCTCCCTTTTTAAATCATACCCCCTAATTAACTACAAAGAATAGTTTTCCATCCAAGGTTTTTGAGTCTCAACTGGGAGACACACAATCTGAAGGTCTGATTTCTGATCACCACCCCCGCAGGCTCAGCTTGACCTAAGTCCAAATTTAAGTTAAAAATTAACCCTGGCTACAGGAATTCCAGCTTTCCCAATGTCCAAAATCCCTTGTCCCTGGCCGTTTACACTTGATAGTCTCATATGGAATACCCCAACTAACCTGCTATTTCCATCTTGTATTTGCCCCTAAGATATTAGAAGGCATCCCACTGTAATGATAGGATGGCTGATCCTATAAGTAAAATTTGTAAGTGCAGTTGTAGGTATTGCTCATGCTATAATTTCAAAGACAAACATGGTGATTCCCAAAAAGCAAATGTTCGATGAAGGTTCAGGGAATAAAAGAAACAGTGAGCATAGGGTCTAATTTATTGATGTTTATTTTAATATATCCATAAACAAATTAAGCATATTAAATTGTATATAATTTAATTGTATAAAACAAAATGTAAAAGATAAAAGAGGGCCACAGATTGGCAAGCTTTAATTTGTTCTCTATTTTTGTGAACCCAACCACCTTAAAGTTGATCAATCTCACATTTCCAGTAAATGCCTATAGCAATTCCATGTTATGTTATTCTAGATGACAAAATAAGAAGGTTTCACAATTAGTTTCACAAAATAATAAAGCTCTTACTATTAAACCTCATTATAATATTAAATGTGTGACCAATGTCATCCACAAACATGTAGATTTTAAGCTAATTAAATCTAAATTAAATTTAATCTACATTAAAGACACAATATTTGAACAAATACATTATGTTAAAAAAGAATAAATTTTCAAGTTACACAATAATTTGGGAACACATAGGCATATCTACCGTATTCCTTTCAGCCCCAAACCAGACCTAAGTTCTATGAAGACTAACTGCCCTTTCTCAAACACAAACTGAAAAACCTGCCTCAGGTTTTTCTCTAGGAGCAAGAGAAATGACGGGACTTGGCCCTAGAAGGCCCAGTGGCCCCAGAAGTAGAAGTGGACCAGGCCGAAATTCTGGCTCGGGCGCTCTCTTCTTCATCTTGCAAAGCCTCCTCATACGAAGATGGGAAAGAGCTCGGGTCAGTCCCATGAACCTTGGCCAGAAACTCCAGGACTTTCATCTTGGTGGTTTCAGCGTGGGCTCTCGGGCCCCACAGGAATTCAAACTGTGCCGGATCACTGTTGGCCACCTGCCGGTACTCCAGGTACTTTTCCTTCACAAAATCTTTGGTGATGAGCTCCCTGGGCTCCCCAAAGATGGCGTGCTTCTGCCCGGCATATATCCCCGTCAAATTCAGAACTTCCCAGACTTCCTCTTCGGTGGCACTGTTGCCCTTCATGAAGATCACACCCAGGATAAAGATCAGGATGCCGGTCTTCGGCATGCCCTCTTCACCATCCAGCACCCCATCATAGGTGAGGCCCAATTTGATGAAGAGGCCATAACAGTGGTTGGTGGGATCCACTCTCTTCACATCAAGGCCAAAGACCATCTCCATGTGCTCACAGGCTCTCAGGAAGATCTCGGTGAAGTGGTCTTCATACTCTTTGATGACGACCTTCATATCTGCCTCTGTCATGGGCTCTTTCATGTGATACTTGAAGAGCATGAAATTGACCAATGAAATCACTTTCTCATCTAGAGCACGTATGGGAACATTCTTGGGGGTAGGCCCAGCCCATGAGGTGCCAACCTCCTCTTCTTGGCCATTGGCACCCTCATTCAATTCACCTGATGAGGTGGTTGTCATGGCGATGGAAGATGAGCAGAAACTCTGATGACTCTCAGGGGTACTGGGTTTACCAGCATCAGGAGCCTCCTTGGAACTGCCAGGTATCAGAGGATAAGAGGACAGATGGGTCTCTTGCAGAGTCTTGGAGACCTGGCCAACCTCCATATCTTGGATCTCACTGCAGGTCTGAAAGCACTGATCATATAAGCATTGTGGATTCTTTTGGTGCTGAGGCATGCTGACCTTTATGAGTAGCAATAGACAGGAGTGAGGAGAGGAGAGTGGGCAACGGGGAATCACGGCCTAAGAGGAAGAAGGAGACGTGAGTGGCCTCGGCTGCTCAACCCCACTGGGGTGGCTCTGATAAAACTGCCTCCAGTGGACTTCTCCTGGGAACACTCTTCTAGGGCCTCACAGGTCTCCCAACCATTTGGTTGCTATGCCCCTGAAGAACAATGAAGGGAGGAGTTTGAATGCTCCTGAGGATGCAGCCAGCAAACCCCGGCTGAGAATTCTCAGAGACCAGAGAAAGCATGCGGTGGTTGGGCTCTAGACAGCCATTTCTGTTCTGAGGAGGGTGATCCATTCATTCCCCCCTCAGGTGCGCTGCCTTGGCTTTCGATAGGACCTGGTGTACCTCCCCTATCCTAATATGGGATGGCCCCCTGAAGACCAAAGTCACATCTCCTGAGACAACTGATGCAGGTACCTTTTCCAGAAGGCCTACCTGGGACATCCCAAGGCTGACAGCGGGACCTAAACTGTGTGGAGGCTATCTACACTGCTGGTGATGGTCCCCCCACTTCTCACTTTGTTGGCTTACTTTGAATCCAGCCAGGTCCTGGGATCCCTTCGTTTGCTGACCTAACATTGTCCCTTCAGAACAAAGCCTCCACTTTCTGATTCCTAGAGGGTAATTAGGGCACATGTCTACTGACAGCCTCTCCCATAGCCTCTCAGTGCTGACAACAGCTCAGGGCAGGATTCCTCATGATCTGCACTGTCCTGGTGTCAGCGGACCCTCAGTATTCACTCTGAGTTCTTGACTTGGCAACTGGTGGGGTCTCAGGTCTGACCCTTCTATGTAATGTCAACCATTCTGTATTTAAGAATGCCTTATCCTCACGACTTACGAAGGAAGTGAAGAAGGGCAGTTCCTTTCCCCCTCTTTTAAGGGTTTCCTGGACTGACAGAAGGAGGTAGAAACTGTAAAGGTCCCTCTTTTCCGGGGTGGGTACATCTGCCTGTGGGATCTCACTCAAGTTCCTACTGAGACCTGTGAGAGGATCTGGATCCCTTTCCTTGATGACCTCCTATGATATAGGTACATACACCAAGGATCCCAGCTGTCTCCAACCCCCCAAAGAAGGGGGATCTTCTCCTGTAGTCTCTGTGCAGAGTTCTCTGGACTGATAAAGATCCAGGGTCTCTTTGATGACCCTATGTTTTGGGGTGGATCCTTTTCAGTTCTGACTCTGTATGTCCACATGGACTCCAGTACCGCCTGGTCACCCTGTCCACTGCTGCATCTGACTATGTCCCAATCCCCTAGGTGCCCAGCGTAGGAAGTGAACTAGAAGACTCCTGACCGTCATTGTCTGGGACCTTTGCCCTTCAGACGTAACTCAATGAAAACTGCCAGGGTCTAGGACTCCTCCTGACTGAACAAATGCTTTAACTTCCTGAGCCCCAGAGGAGGAAAGGAAAAGTCCCCTCTGCCTGCCATCCCTTCCCTGGGCCTCTCAGGGCTGACAACAGGGGAGGGGCTCTGTGCAGCCCCTCTGCCATCAATCAGTTGGTCGGTCCCACCATCCTCACAAGTGCTAGTCCAATACTGGTAGGTGATGTGCCCGCTGCCATCGATTACCTGGGGTTCCACCTTCCAATCAAGGCCCCACGTGTCCGAGACACCCAGAAGGGAAGTGAGGCGACACCTCGTCTGCCGGACAGGGGAGACCTGAGCACAGGGGCTTAAAGCTGTGCCACAACCTCTACCCAAGATCCGGGGAAACATGAGCACTCACTTGGGGTCCTCGCCGGGACTCCTACTGGAGACCCCGTGGGGCCTGAGGCTCCTTCCTTTCCCACAGGACACCGCCTGCCTCGGGCTAACCTCTTGCCTCGGGCTAACCTCTTGCCTGCCTCAGGCTAAGCTCTCACCTCCCTCAGACTCTGGAGGCTGAAGTCAGTCAGCAATACTTCTGCCGCCCCTGCCCAAGCCCTTCCGGGGCTCACAGACTGACCGAGGCTCACCGAGTCCGCCACTGTCTGGGGTCGATGGGCCCCTCAGGACCCACTCGGGAGGCCTTTTCTGGACTACCAAGAGGTCAAGGAACTCTTAGCCCCGCAACAGAAACGCTGTCACCTCGATCAGATCGCAAACAGGAAGTGTGTCGTAGACCAGCCTGATAGACGGGGCTGGGGTTACCCGGAGTTGGACCGCGGCTCTCGCCTAATGTGTCCCCTCATTTCTGTGATACAGGGTCTCCTCAGCTCTCATTTGGAATCTTACTTGACTCCAAGCAGACCCTGGGAATCCTCCCTCTGCTGATGTGGTTCCACGCACCTCAGGTCGAATCCCGTACAGCCCCAGACGGAATGCCGCACAGCCAGACGGTCTTGAAGAGGAAATCAGGGGCGTCACATCCGGTTACACCTTCCTGGGGTCTTCCGGGCCAATAGCAAGGGCCGGGCTGTGCGTGCCAGGCTCTTTCACGGTGGTGGTTGCTGCTGGTCCCTCATTAGAGTCCTGCTGACTTCTTGTAGCCTTGGAATTAATCCCGCCCGTGATCCTGTGTCATGCCTCTCAGCAAATGTCCTCCCTCCCCTGGAATCCTCAAGAGGAATCGAGGGGATGCTTCAGTTGGAGAGCCCTGCCTGGGTCAGCAGGGCTCAAAGTAGGCACTGGCCCATGTCTGTGTGACCCACTGTCATTCTCTGGTTTTGGCCTCTTCTGTCCTCCTTCCTGGGAGTTCTCATTTTGCTCCTTTCTTGTGACTTAAGGCTTTCTGGGAAATGCCGTAGCTTGGCAAACTCTTGGTGACTTTACCTCCTGAAACCCTGCCAAGTGTGGAATGGGTCACGTCCTAGTCTCAGTGTGAAATGAAGCTGGAATGCAAAACAGGCAGGGGCCGGGATCTCTGGTGGGCTATCAGAGAAAAAGCACACTATTTCTGCTTTCAGTAGTCAGAATTAGTGTCTTACATAAATTCTGTTCTAAAATATTTACATCCTACAAGAGGACACTGAAATGAATGTTTTTAAAAGCCTCTGATTTTTTAGGTTTTCAATATTGCATATGCAGAAATCATAAGTGGAATATGAATATTATCTATCTTTTGCATTTTTCATCCTTTGCTATTCTTATCCTTGCTATTCTTACTGCTCCAAGTGTGATTTGTAGTCCAGTTTTGAACAATGGAGTGGGCTTGGCTTAAATATTCTTCTAAGGGTCTCTTCATCTATAGGTTTTTTGTATCAAGAAGAGCTAGCTTGATTAGATATGGGGAGTAATTTCAAAATTTTTTGTGTGATTTGGAAAAGTTTACTTAAGATGTTGATTAGTTTTTGCCCGAGTATAAGATGCAACTGGCCTTCAAACCTAATATGATCTAAGTGACTTTGGCCTAGAATTCCAGTTCATAACTATAGAGTATAATTTTCTTTTTTAAACTGGTGTCCTTTGGATATTATGCTTTGCTTACAAAATAGCATTTAACTTAGGTTTTCAAACATAAATGTATATTTATAAAAAATCATTATTCATAGAAATTCTTAGACATGTAGTATAGTACAGAAAACAGTGTAATGAACCCTGTTTACCTAACAGTCTTATAATCATTAGTAGGTATAAGCAGAAGCCTGATTGGATTAGTATTTTTTGGTCAATATTTTGTTCTTTGGCAAGACCACTCCAGAGGTGCTTTATATTTTAATTAGGAGATACATACTGTCCGCGTGTCTTCTTTTTGATAATCTTGGCACTCTGATAATTATAATGATTATATACCCCACTACCCCCCATTTAAGGCTGTAGAATTGTAATTCTCTCATTTTCTCATTTCTTCTTGGAATTTATTGCCTCAAAAGCTTCTATAGGTGGAAATCTTTTCCTTGCTATTTGTTTTTCCTGAGGTATTTTTATAATGTATTTCTAGTGTTTTCTTATCCTATGTCCCCTGCACCCATATTTTGTACAGTCTTATTTAGCTAATATCACTTTTTTGAGCTTCTTTCTTTTGTTGTTTATAATACTTATAAAATTGCCTGTCACATAGATCTTATACAAGAGATGAAACAGTACAAAGAACCTTCATATATCCTATTAACTAGAGATCCTTCTGCAATGGTCATTAGGTCACCAATAAATCTGGAGGAGAAAGACTGAAAGAGTCTGGGGACATCTATCAGGTCAATAACAGAGGGACTTGAGATGTTATGAGCAGGGGAGTATAAAAATGGCAGCTCTGTTCCTCCATGCTCCACAGTTTTCCTTTTTGTGCCTTCACTTAAAAAAGTAGGAACTGGGACTTTGTGCTGGATTGTGAGAATGTTACCTAAGCCAATGATTTTTTTCATCTCACCTCCCACTACATCTTTCCCATACTGACTTGTGTTGCTCTGTACCTCCTATAATTATAATCTGGATTGCGCTATTCTAGAGAACAATTATTAGGGAATATTTTGTTAATTATATACATACTAAGCATCAACAGGACGTTGTGAGCAGATGCTGTGCCATGCTAGTTTGTCCAGATGTGATGTGAATAGAATCCTACCTATTGTACCACCAAGACGAGTGTTCCTTCTGGGAGTTAGGAAACTGGGGGACTGGCCTCTCTACTTTTTTGCCCAAGTGAAAGCGTCTTGCAGATTCTGCTGTTTGGCAGAGACCCTGTTGCTGAGTCCCCTGAACAGGTTTGGTGTCTCTATAGGAAATGGACAGGTCTTTCTACTTGCTTTGATTAAGGAGAGTCTCATGGGAAAGAGGGCAGGAATCAGGAACCCTGAGCTAATTCCATAGAGAGCAGGCAAAGTTTAGTAACCCAGAGGGAAGGCCTCCTCATCCAGAGAGTAAATTATCACCACTTTTGGCAGGATGTATCTTGGAGGTGACTAAATGAGAAACTTCTACCATCCAGATAGTAATTTGGGCTCCTGGTTTGAAAGACTTTAGGTTTAAAAAAAAAAAAAAGACTTTAGGTTGACAGTCAGTGTTCAAATGTCAAAGGGCACTCCAAGACATAGGCCCACAGGATCATAAGCTGAGGGGAAACTTGAATAAGTTGGGCACCATCTTGTTCATCTTGCAATCACAGGTACATACTAGCCTAGAGCAAGACACACATCCGTATCTTCTCCATATATGTCATTCCAGCCCTCACCCGTGACAGCAACAACTATTTATTCAAACATTACTGAACCTATTTCTGCTTGTCACACAGTAACCACTTTAGGTTTGAAACATGAGATAGAAGAATGAAGAAAGAAAAAGGAATTATTACTATCTGGGAAAATATTGTAGATTATTCTTCATGCATCAGTTTTCTTTCTTTCTTTTTCTTTTAAAGATTTTTATTTATTTATTTGACAGAGAGAAAGAGCACAAGCAGAGGGAGCAGCAGGCAGAGGGAGAGGGAGAGGCAGGACACCCACTGAGTAGGGAGGCTGACACAGGACTCAATCCCAGGACCCTGGGATCATGACCCGAGCCAAAGGCAGCCACCTAATCAACTGAGCCACCCTGGCACCCATGCATCAGTTTTCAACTGCATTTCAAATTAATGTAAACTTACCTATTAAAAAATACATGAGGGGCGCCTGGGTGGCTCAGTGGATTAAGCCTCTGCCTTCGGCTCAGGTCATGATCTCAGGGTCCTGGGATCGAGCCTCTCATTGGGCTCTCTGCTCAGCAGGGAGCCTGCTTCCTCCCTCTCTCTCTGCCTGCCTTTCTGCCTACTTGTGATCTCTGTCTGTCAAATAAATAAATAAGATCTTAAAAAAATACATGAAAATTTATTAACTCATAGTTTTTGTGTGTCAGGCGTCCCAGCATAGCTCACTCAACTCCCTTCTCTACTTCAGGGTCTCTCCTGGTCGAAATTAAGGTGTTAACTGTGCTGTGTTACAGTCTAATGTCTTGACTAGAAAAAAATCTACTCAGATCATTCAGTTTGCTGGCAGAATTCATTTCTTCTTGTCTGTAGAACTAAGATCTTAATTTTTTTTCTAACTCTTGCAAAATTGGTTTTAATGTTTCTTAATGGTAGCCTGCAGTTTTAAACCAGGTGGTCCACCCATAAAAATTTCTCAACATATCAGATTTCTCCTTCAGTAATAGCAGAAGTATGACAAAAAGTCTTTTTTGTAAAACAAAATCAAATATAGTGTCTATAGTCAAAAGATGTTCAATCTTCTTTGACATATAATGCAATATAACTGTGGGCATGATGTACCATCCATTTTGCCATTTCTACTGATTAAATCAAGTTATGAGCCCTGCCTAAACAAATGAAATGGTAACAAAGAAATGGCAACAATGCATGAACACCAAAAGATCAAGGTCTAGGTGACTAGTTTAGACTTTGTCTACCACAATTTATGCTGTGAACCCAACGATCCAAGTTTCCTCCTCATCTAAAATACATTCAACCTTTCCCAAGATCCCCAAATATCTGAATCCACTATAACGCAATTCAAAAACTAAATCTTGTCATCTAAATAAGACTCATCTGTAGATGAAGTTCTTAGAGAATACATAGTTAAGTTTATCAACTGGGGCAGGATGCTTCTCTATTGATGGACCTGTAAAATAACAGAAACAAATTATCTGACCCCAACCTGCCTAATATATAATAGTGGGACAGGTATAGTACAACAACTATAGACATTCCATTTCAATAACAGGAAAAATGGAAGGGAAATGCAGCCGCTAGCTCAGGGGGTTGTGAAATCCTGTGGGGCAATGTTGTTAATTCCTTGGTACATTTTAATGCCTTCAAATAATTTTTCAAAGTTGGGTTCTTGTTTCCTCTTTGGAGTTCTCTTTCCTTTATAATGAGAGGTAGCATGTGTTTACAACTAAGTATGTAAAAAACAATTACTTTGCAAACTGTGATCAAATGTACTGAGACAAGGAACCAAAACACCTGCCCTACTTCAGTCAGTCAAAAGTTCCTCCCTAGTTAATCCAGGATTCAAGAGTACATGCTAAGACCCAATTTGCATTTTGGGCTTTAGTTTCTCAACTTTGAGACACAATCTGAGGGATCAATTCTTTATTGAACAATTCAACACCTTTGATTTCCCCACTCCACAAATAAATTTAAACTTCAGTCTCACTAAACAACAGGTAGCTTGTTGAATGCAAAAATATCATGCCTTGGGACATTTATAGATGACTGTGCTCACCTGGACTCATGCATGCTTCATTGCTCCTCTTTAAAAATTGTCCCTCTCATTTACCATGCAATCGCACATACTTCCAACTTCTAGACACAAAAATATGAGCATCTTGAGTGATAGTACAGTGTCTTTCAAAGAAAGAATGCTCAGTGTTTTAGAAATATATGAGTCACTGAGGTTGGTATCTAATTTATGAAGATTTAATTTCTCTGACATTCTTTATAAGGTAAGCAAATACAAGTAGATATCTTTTATTTTACAAAATTCACAGTAAAAAGTATTAGGAAAGCCAAGACTTGACCATCTCTTAATTAATTTATATCAGTTTCTTGAACCAAACAAGTTTACTGCTGAGTTCTTTCAAATTTCAAAAAGAAAAAAAAAAGACCACAAAAAACGAAAAACAACAAAAACCCCCATGTATTGCAATACCACACTGTCTTCTTCTAGACTGCAAACATTGTTTTAAAGAATAGCAAAACTCCTACTCAAATTTGATACAAAGCAGTAAAAAATGTGTAACCAAATCATTCTTAAACATAGAGTCTAAAAGGGCTTAAAGCTTCTATTAAAGGAAATACCTTTTGAGAAATAATGAAAAAAGAACGGAGACAGGAAGGAAGGAATGGGGGAAGGAGGGAAGGAAGAAAGGAAGGAGGGGCTCCAACTTATAATCAAGAATACAAAGACAATAAACACTTTTCCCCTCCCACCCTATCCTGAACCTCAACTACTGAGAACATTAACTGTCATCTTCAAACATAAAGTGAAAAATCTGCCTCAGAAGCTGTTTCACTCGGCTCTGTATGTGCACTGGCTATGATGTTAGAGACATCCCTGGCTACAATTCTGGCCTTGGATTTCTGTTCCTCATCTCTTAGAGGATTTTCATACCAGGGGGACTATAGTATGGGCCCTGGTGAAAAATTCTAGAACTTTCATCATGTTAGTTTCAGCATGGGCTATTGAACTCCACATGTATTTACAACATGCAGAATCACTGTTGAGAACCCACCAGTACCTCAGGTATTTTCTGTCATCATATCTATGTTGATGAGTTTCATGGGCTCACAGTAAAGTGCCTGCTCTCAAGATATATCCTCATCATATTCAGCACTTCCCATATTTCCTCCTCTGTGGCTCTGTTGCCCTACCTGAAGATCATAACCAGGACAGCCATCAAGCAACTGGCCTTGGGCATGTCCTTGTCATTACCTAGCTTCCCATTTGATGATGAGGTCCGTTTTGCTGACCAGGCCATATAAGTGCTTGGTGCAGTCAACCTCCTTCAACTCTATGGCCAAAAACAGCTCCTTCTGCTCAGAAGTTCTCCTAATTTCAGAAATGTGGTCATGTCCTTTTTGTTCACACTCTTCAGCATGTGTACTTTCATGATGGGCTCTTTTATTTTATATTTGAGCAACAGAAATGACAACAAAAAGCCACTTTCTTAGTTATAGGGTCTCTGCACAAGCACTCACAGTCAGGCAGGGTCTATGTGGTGCTTGAATTTTTTCTTCCATGGCTGTGTTGGCACCTTGACTACTTCTTGTGCATGATATGGTCGCAGCAGTAGTAATGGTGGATGGGACTCTCTGAGAGCTCTGGAGAGTGCTAGGTGTCTCTATAAGAGGCAAGTCTGGGAAATACCTTTCAAAAGAGGAGAGAAGGAGTAGTGGAACTCTTCCTCAGCTACAATAGTAGTCTGAAAATTCCCCAGATCCTAGATCTCACCTCAACACCATCCAGCCATAGCTGCCTATAGCCTCTCTAGACTGACAGCAGGGCTTATCTTTGTTCCTCACTATCCATATTCTGGGGCATGTGGTCCTTTCAGATCTCTCTCTTGGTGATCTATACCTGTATTTGAAATTCTGGCTCCGGATATCAGTTCTCTGTATAATATTTCCTCCCTATATGCTCTAAGATTTTTATCCAACCATTACACAGAATGGGTCAGGGCCCCAGGCACAATGAAAAAGCTGCAGCCTAAGGCAACAGCTGTAGGATGGGGGAGGACTGGTGGAAAAAAAAAAAAAGAAAAAAAAACCACACTGTTCTATTTCTTCCACTCACTCTATAGAATTAGTCTTTTGAGGATCTTCTGTACTTCAAGATGTACTTACTAGATGATAGACAAGATTTTGTTAGGCCCTAAAATTTTCACATTTTCTAGAATTTTGTCTAGTGATTTTTTTTTAAACCATCATTCATAATAAGATTATATATAAAATAAATATATATAACATATTTAATATTATCTACCAAGAGTTTTTTGTACATATTTATGTATATATGTATTATCTCAATTTCATGAAAAAATACCTAGTCTTATTATGTGTGATTCTCTCTGATAATCTCTATTCTACTTCTAGTCTATTCTTTATGTTCTATTAAAAAATTATAAAAGGCCAGTTTTCACCCATTAAAAAGTTTCAGGTGGTTATTATAGCCTATGGAATCATACCGTCTCAAGCAACACAAATTTTTATGCTTTTGTGAAATGACTCCATTGCTACTTAATGGCAGTTATGGTTTGAGGTGCTGCCTCAAATTCCTACAATGAAGCAATAGAAATCCATTATACTAAGGCACAATTGGAATAACTGAGAAGAGAATTTTAAAATGTTCCCTGCAATCTATCTTGTCGTCTGTCTTCTGTTGTAAATTACACTCACCATAACTCCATGGCATGCCCCTCCCCTCACTATTAAAAGTTGTTACATCTGATTCTAGATCCATAAAATACAATCTCTGTATTAGGCTTAATCAAAATTAAAATATACAGATGAAAGGATTATTTGCAAATTATATATCCAAAAAAGGGCTTGTTTCCTAAATAAAAAAGAACACTCTAAATTCAACAACAATCAACAGTGTTCAATTAGGAAATCAGCATAAGACTTGAACACATGTTTTGCCAGAGAGAATGTATGGATATCTGAAAAACAGATGAATATATGTTAAATATGATTTTCCTTTTAGGAAATGTAAATTTAAACCACTATGAGATGCTACTATATAACTAGTTGAATAGCTAAAAAGAAAAGAAAAAAATTAAAAGCACCAAGTCTTGGTGAGGATATGGAGTGAAAGGAATCTGAAACATTGATTGTGGGTACACAAAATGGTCCAGGCTTTCTGGAAAACCATATGGAACTTCTTAATGTAGCTAACTTGCACTTATGTTTGAACAGGCCTCTACTATGTATTTTCCTAAAGAAATGAAAACTTAATCTTGCACAAAACAAACCTGAATCTGAATGTTTAAGAAGCTTTATTTGTAATAGCCCAAAACTGGAAGCAAACCAAATATCCTTCAGTGAAGAATGGATAAAACTCTGTGATCCATGCAATGGAATACTATACTGCAATAAAGTAGAACAAATGATACATGTGACAACTTGGATCAACTTCAGTGGTCACAATGCTGAGTGAAGAAAAGCCAACCTTGAGGTCAATCTCACCTGTGTATGATTCCATCTATATAAAATTCTCAAAAAGGACAAAGTTATATATGTGTATATTTGTGTTTGCCATAGTCACCCACTCTTAATTTTCATTTTGCATTTGAAATATTCATTTGTTATTTTGAGATAACAAATTGCATGCTACAATAATTTAGATTTTACTTAGGATTTAGACAATTTCTACTTCTGTGAAGAAGGAATAAGAGGGACCAGAGTTACCCAATTGCCTAAAACAACTAAAAAGAATGGATAAAATATACGACAATGATATTCAATATAGGGACATCAGACCATATGGGACAGTGGTCATTTAGAGATGGAAAACAAAAGACGTGACTTTGTAATTGCCCCATTTTGCTGCTTGGAGCTCTGGTGGAGCCGTGGTTCTCCCTGAGTTGACTAGATGAACTTGAGAATCTGGGGACAAGGAGGAAGTTGAAGTAGATGAAAGAGAGTACCAGTAAGGAAAGAAGTGCACCAGCAAAGAAGTGTGCAGCCCACAGAGGGCTGAGAGCACTTGGTGGCAGACTGATAAACTGTTATCATTCATGGGGCATCAGGGACAGTGCTCAGAAGTGTTCTGCACCACAGCGAGGCAAAGTAAACCACAGGAAATTCACTCTTTTCCTAACTAACAAAACTTGAAGACAAAATGAAAGGATTCTTCTCTCTCTCTCTTTCTTTCTTTCTTTTTTAAAGATTTTTATTTATTTATTTGACAGAGAGAGACAGTGAGAGAGGGACCACAAGCAGGGGAGTGGTAGAGGGAGAAGCAGGCTTCTTATTGAGCAGGGAGCCCAATTCGGGGCTCAATCCCAGGACCCTGGGAGCATGACCTGAGCCACAGGCAGGCAATTAACGACTGAGCCACCCAGGTACCCTGATTATTTTGTTTCTAAGTAACTTTGTAACGTTACAGAATAGACCTTGAGAATACTGATGTATTGACACTTTAAAAAAAATCTGTGTTTGTTCTGGACAAGTGTGAACAAGGTAAAATCACAATTTCATAATGTTGGGCATCCAATCAAATATTACCAGCCATGCAAAGAAGCAGGAATATATAACCAATAATTAGGAGAAAATAATCAGTCAAAACTGACATGGAAATTATACAGATGGTATGAGGAGTAGACAAGGACATCAAAAGAGCTATTGTGTAACTGTATATCATATGTTCAAGAAACACAAAGAAAGAATAAATTGGTTAGATTCATAGAAGATACAAAAGACCCAAAATGAAACTTAAGAGGTGAAAACCACAATGTCGGGGCGCCTGGGTGGCTCAGTAGGTTAAAGCCTCTGCCTTCGGCTCAGGTCATGATCCCAGCGTCCTGGGATCGAGCCCCACATCGGGCTCTCTGCTTAGCGGGGAGCCTGCTTCCTCCTCTCTCACTCTCTGTCTGCCTCTCTGCCTACTTGTGATCTGTCAAATAAATAAATAAAATCTTAAAAAAAAAAAAAGAAAACCACAATGTCTAAGATAAAACTATACATTGGATTGGAACAGTGAAGGAATTAAAAAAATTAGTAAACCCATGTATATAAAAAATAGCACAACATATTACTATACTAAATCTACATAAGGAGAAAAACTAGAATCAGCTTTAAAATAATATATGCCAGATATTAATTATGTTCACCTTTGAGGAAGGGGCAGAATTTTTGAGTTGTAAAGGGGGACAATTATGATTTCTCAGTTTGGGTAGAATTTCTTGCAACAAGAATATATGCACTGTACTCAGCCATCAAAAAAAAAAAATTCTTACCATTTGCAACAACATGGATGGAACTAAGCTAAGTGAAATAAGTCAATCAGAAAAATACAATTATATAATTTCACTCATATGTTGAATTGAAGAAATAAAACAG
This sequence comes from Mustela lutreola, assembly GCF_030435805.1. NCBI lineage: Eukaryota > Metazoa > Chordata > Mammalia > Carnivora > Mustelidae > Mustela > Mustela lutreola. Next base: position 31,429,541 of record NC_081308.1, on the reverse strand, counting down.
ATGACCAGAGGGGAAGGGAAAGAAAAATAAAACAAGATGAAATCAGAGAGGGAGGCAAACCATAAGAGACTCTTTTTTTTTTTTTTAAGAATTTATTTATTTGTGTGAGAGAGAGAGTGAGAAAGAGCATAAGGGGGTGAGGAGAGAGAGAAGCAGGCTCTCAAGTGAGCAGGGAGCCCGACGTGGGGCTCAGTCCCAGGACCCCAGGATCATGACCTGAGCTGAAGGCAGACGCTTAACCCACTGAGCCACCCAGGTAAACCCTATAAGGGACTCTTAACTATAGGAAACAAACTGAGGGTTACTGGAGGGGAGTGGGTAGGGGGATGGGGTAACTGGGTGCTGAGCATTAAGGAGGCCACTTGATGTAATGAGCACTGAGTGTTATATGCAACTGATGAATCACTAAACTCTAACTTTGAAACCAATAATACTCTATATGTTAATTAATTGAATTTAAATTTTAAAAAAGAATATACACACAGTTATCTTAGTAATTAAAATGAAATAAGCCTAACACCAGAAAAAGTAGCTGTCTTTTAGCCAGAAAGTTACTGTTAAATGACAGAACATACAAAATCCGAAATAAGAACAGCTTAATGGGGACGCCTGGGTGGCTCAGTTGGTTAAGCAGCTGCCTTCGGCTCAGGTCATGATCCCAGCGTCCTGGGATCGAGTCCCACATCGGGCTCCTTGCTCCGCAGGGAGCCTGCTTCTCCCTCTGACTCTGCCTTCCACTCTGTCTGCCTGTGCTCACTCTCACTCGCTCTCTCTCTGACAAATAAAATCTTAAAAAAAAAAAACAGCTTAATACAATAAAAGTTTATTTCTCTATGTGAATTGGTAGACATTCTGGGCTAACAGGTGACATAGAGATCCAGGCTGCTTGCTTCTTCTAGGTCCACCCACAAACACATGCTTTCTGTATTTATTGATGAATGTAAGAAAAATACATGGAAAGTAGCAAACTAATATCAAATGCTTTAGCCTGGAAATGACAAATATGGTCTCTGCTCACCAATGGCAAAGGTTAGTTACATGATCCTTTCCACTATAAGTGCACTGTGTAGGGTGCCTGGGTGGCTCAGTCGGTTAAGCATCTGTCCTTCGGCTCCGGTCACGATCCCCTGGTCCTGGGATCAAGCCCTGCATCAGACTCCCTGCTCAGCAGAGAGTCTGCTTTTCCCTTTCCCTCTGCTGCTCCCCCTGCTTGTGCTCTGTCTCTCTCCTTCTGTCAAATAAATACACTTTTAAAAATCTTAAAAAAAAAAAAAAGTGCACTGGGTATTATAGTGGCTCCATAAGCCCAGGAAGGAGAAGATATAGACGAGCACTTGCAAACTCCCCATAAATTGTTACATAGTAGGTGCTCAATATGATAGGACTAGTAGAATTTTTAGGACAGCCACCCTCTTTATTTCTTGGGAGTTTTGAAGAGGCCAAATTTCCTTGAAATTCCCCAACTCTTTTGAGATTCTGCTAGATGTCAGTTGCTTCCAAACACAGGCTCACATCAAATTTTCCAAAAGATCCTATAACATATCAGCAGAAATATTCTGCCTTCTTCATTCAGTAGTACCTTTCTGCACCAGTTCACTGGTCGAACTGCACTCCTTGTACTGATGCAATAACTTCTAAACTCATAATAGGGTGAGAATTCTCTTCTTCCTGTTAATGCTCTGTCAAAACTGGTGAGTATCTGCCCCCTTCAAGATGTACGAACATGCCTTGAACAGTTGTACAGGTGCCATTAGGCCAAGGGAAAACCAAGATTTTCTCCTCAGTCAAGTGGCTAGATAAGTGGCTAGGAGAACATTTCGTTTGTTTATTTGGGGGGCCTTTTTTTGACAGTGGGTTTTTTATCTTTTTAACCAAAGATAGCATGTCTGTCAAACAATGTTTCACCTCCTATAAGGGTTCCAGGAATTTTAGGAAAATAATCCTCAGTATATGCTTACTCTGCACTAATTTTTGTGATCTTTGAATCTTTCCTCAACTACCAATTATGAGGGAGACTTTAGTTATTACCACATAGATAAACACAGAGTTCTATTGGTCAGTGTGAAAATAAAGCTCATTAAAATTATATTGCAAATACTATGGTGGTCTCAAAACTCCTTCTCCAACTTCAGGATTCTATCCCCAAACTAGTAGATTCTATGACAAACATGACTATACTCACCACCTCTTTGGGAAAATATTTTAAGAATGTGGTAGAGATGCCCAAATGGGTGGCCAGATTTAAATTTCAATGTCAAAATTACCTTTTATAGACAACAGGATGTTATTATCACAGGGATAATATGGTGAGAAATGGGACCACCAGGAAGTCGAAATGTTCTAAGTCAAGGACAGAGTAGGTGATTTTTGACCCGTTTGCTCCTCTGGAAGCAATGTGCAGCTTTTAGAAGAGGTGTTAGAGAACTGACCAGTAGGTCAGGTTCCAGTCTGGACAAGAGCACACACTGGAGAAAACCCAGGGGAAGGTCACCATATTGCAGACAGCTGAGCTGAATAAAAATGCCAGCCGGAGACAATCATCAATCAAAGAATCTTGAGGAGAGGGTAGAAAACCTTGGATAAATTAAGCCCCCAGGTATTCCCCCAATTGTGTTTCTTATTTTAACTTTCCTTCTTTAAACCTTCTTTCAGTTCCTGTTACAATAACCTTCTTTCTATATAGTGAAAGGCATTAAGGAGTAGTGAGAAGAATAATAAATGAGGAGATGGAAGGCCTGACTCAAGCTGGGAAGAATGGAACAGAGTACATTCTAGATGAATTCAGAGAAGAGGTCTAATGTCATCTCTTTCCCACACTAAACATGTGAAATGCAATACAGTTACAAGCTCTTTGAGCCTCAGGATATTAATTTGTGAATTTTTTTTAAAGATTTTATTTATTTATTTGACAGAGATCACAAGTAGGCAGAGAGGCGGGCAGAGAGAGAGGAAGGGAAGCAGGCTCCCTGCTGAGCAGAGAGCCCGATGCGGGGCTCGATCCCAGGACCTTGAGATCATGACCTGAGCTGAAGGCAGAGGCTTAAACCACTGAGCCACCCAGGTGCCCCTTAATTTGTGAATTTGGTTTGATAAGTCATGCCTGCTAGGACTCTTGGAAAGTGTATGGAGTATATAAAGCACATGGCACATTGCCTGGCATATCTCAGAACTTCGGTGAATGAGAGTTACTGCTGTCATTATGTAGATATCAAATTCTGCCACCCCCACCCATGTCTTCTCAGAAAAGATAAAGTGCTATAGGACATGCTATAGCCAATCAGACAAAAATGTTCCTCAGCAAGTAAAACGTTATAAAAATTTCCCCTCAAATTTTGTGTTATTTAATTTGGGTTTAGGAATATCTCCTCCAGGTGGATGTAATTCACAGATCCTAAAATTTCTGTGAAGGAACAACTCTTCCACTCACTCACTGCTTCACCTTGTAGAGATTCAGAATATTGACAAATTACAATGAAGACAGCTTAATTAATTTTGCTTTGAATGAAGTGGGCAATGGCTAGGTCATGGCACAGTGTCAGCTCAGTGGCTTCTGTGTGTTTAATCTCAATGGAGCACCATCTATATTTTCCAGAAATTCCTTACAAATGATGTGTATAAAATGCCCGGTGCATGCACTGTGATCAACTGTGCTAGGACAAGAATGCAGAAGTCCTTCCATTCACATTCCAGATCGGAATTTCTCTCTGGCTTACTCATGATCCAAGAGTAACACCTAATAGCGGTTTGCCACTCCAGACATTTGGGTTTTAACTCTGAGGCACACCATTTCAGGGACCTGTCTGTGCTCATGATAATTTCAGGTTCATCTGGCCTATCACCTAGCTTCATGTAAAATTTACTTCCACTGAAAGAAAGTTCAGTTCTGAAAGTTTCTGAAAGTTCAGTTCTGAAAGTTTCCAGAAGCCCAAAACTGCCATATGTGACTGCATTGAAACTTTGACAAGTCTCATTTGGACTTTCCACCTATACTTATACACCACTCCATTTTACTTTTCCTTAGGTATTTGAAGATCCCACATTGTCCTTAAGGGATGATTGCTCATATATGTTAACATCCTATGGACAGGTACTGAGTCATTATACTAGCATTCCCAGAAGTAGTGCAGTGCTTTCCAAAGACTAGGTATTCAATAAAAGTTTGGGGAATAAAGGATCCAGTGAACATGAGTTCTAATTTATTAAGCACTGTTTCTTATACAGTCTTAAAAAACCAGAGAAAATCCATGCATATATAATTTAATTTTACATAACAAGAAATAAAAAGTATAGGAATGCCAACATCTGAATATCTTTTAGATTTTTTTCTCTATTTTTCTACTGACTGCAATTATCGGAATATAGATTTTGTTCACATTTCTAAAGGAATAGCCTATAGCAATGCCATGTTTTTATTCCAGATGACAAAATAAGATAAATGTCTACACAATTTCTTTTACAAAACAAAACTTGCTATTAAAATTCATTACAGCAGAGACACCAGGATGGTTCACTTGGTTGAGCATCCAACTCTTGCTATCCACTTCAGGGTTGTGACATCGAGCCTGGCATCAGGCTCCAGGCTGAGCACAGAGTCTGCTAAGGTTTCTCTCTCCCTCTCTCTCTGCTCCTCCTTGCCTGACTCATTGTCTGTCTGTCTATCTCTCTCTCTCAAATAAATACATCTTTTAAAAAATAAAATTCATTATAACACTAAATGTGTGACCAATGTCATCCATAAACCTGTAGATTTCAAAGCTAATTAAATCTAAATTAAATTAAATCTACGTTAAAGAAACAATAATTGAACAAATACATTATGTTAAAAAAGAATAAATTTTCAAGTTACACAATAATGTAGGAACACATAGGCATATCTACCATATTCCTTTCAGCCCCAAACCAGACCTAAGTTCTATGAAGACTAACTGTCCTTTCTCAAACACAAACTGAAAAACCTGCCTCAGGTTTTTCTCTAGGAGCAAGAGAAATGACGGGACTTGGCCCTAGAAGGCCCAGTGGCCCCAGAAGTAGAAGTGGACCAGGCCGAAATTCTGGCTCGGGCGCTCTCTTCTTCATCTTGCAAAGCCTCCTCATACGAAGATGGGAAAGAGCTCGGGTCAGTCCCATGAACCTTGGCCAGAAACTCCAGGACTTTCATCTTGGTGGTTTCAGCGTGGGCTCTCGGGCCCCACAGGAATTCAAACTGTGCCGGATCACTGTTGGCCACCTGCCGGTACTCCAGGTACTTTTCCTTCACAAAATCTTTGGTGATGAGCTCCCTGGGCTCCCCAAAGATGGCGTGCTTCTGCCCGGCATATATCCCCGTCAAATTCAGAACTTCCCAGACTTCCTCTTCGGTGGCACTGTTGCCCTTCATGAAGATCACACCCAGGATAAAGATCAGGATGCCGGTCTTCGGCATGCCCTCTTCACCATCCAGCACCCCATCATAGGTGAGGCCCAATTTGATGAAGAGGCCATAACAGTGGTTGGTGGGATCCACTCTCTTCACATCAAGGCCAAAGACCATCTCCATGTGCTCACAGGCTCTCAGGAAGATCTCGGTGAAGTGGTCTTCATACTCTTTGATGACGACCTTCATATCTGCCTCTGTCATGGGCTCTTTCATGTGATACTTGAAGAGCATGAAATTGACCAATGAAATCACTTTCTCATCTAGAGCACGTATGGGAACATTCTTGGGGGTGGGCCCAGCCCATGAGGTGCCAACCTCCTCTTCTTGGCCATTGGCACCCTCATTCAATTCACCTGATGAGGTGGTTGTCATGGCGATGGAAGATGAGCAGAAACTCTGATGACTCTCAGGGGTACTGGGTTTACCAGCATCAGGAGCCTCCTTGGAACTGCCAGGTATCAGAGGATAAGAGGACAGATGGGTCTCTTGCAGAGTCTTGGAGACCTGGCCAACCTCCATATCTTGGATCTCACTGCAGGTCTGAAAGCACTGATCATATAAGCATTGTGGATTCTTTTGGTGCTGAGGCATGCTGACCTTTATGAGTAGCAATAGACAGGAGTGAGGAGAGGAGAGTGGGCAACGGGGAATCACGGCCTAAGAGGAAGAAGGAGACGTGAGTGGCCTCGGCTGCTCAACCCCACTGGGGTGGCTCTGATAAAACTGCCTCCAGTGGACTTCTCCTGGGAACACTCTTCTAGGGCCTCACAGGTCTCCCAACCATTTGGTTGCTATGCCCCTGAAGAACAATGAAGGGAGGAGTTTGAATGCTCCTGAGGATGCAGCCAGCAAACCCCGGCTGAGAATTCTCAGAGACCAGAGAAAGCATGCGGTGGTTGGGCTCTAGACAGCCATTTCTGTTCTGAGGAGGGTGATCCATTCATTCCCCCCTCAGGTGCGCTGCCTTGGCTTTCGATAGGACCTGGTGTACCTCCCCTATCCTAATATGGGATGGCCCCCTGAAGACCAAAGTCACATCTCCTGAGACAACTGATGCAGGTACCTTTTCCAGAAGGCCTACCTGGGACATCCCAAGGCTGACAGCGGGACCTAAACTGTGTGGAGGCTATCTACACTGCTGGTGATGGTCCCCCCACTTCTCACTTTGTTGGCTTACTTTGAATCCAGCCAGGTCCTGGGATCCCTTCGTTTGCTGACCTAACATTGTCCCTTCAGAACAAAGCCTCCACTTTCTGATTCCTAGAGGGTAATTAGGGCACATGTCTACTGACAGCCTCTCCCATAGCCTCTCAGTGCTGACAACAGCTCAGGGCAGGATTCCTCATGATCTGCACTGTCCTGGTGTCAGCGGACCCTCAGTATTCACTCTGAGTTCTTGACTTGGCAACTGGTCGGGTCTCAGGTCTGACCCTTCTATGTAATGTCAACCATTCTGTATTTAAGAATGCCTTATCCTCACGACTTACGAAGGAAGTGAAGAAGGGCAGTTCCTTTCCCCCTCTTTTAAGGGTTTCCTGGACTGACAGAAGGAGGTAGAAACTGTAAAGGTCCCTCTTTTCCGGGGTGGGTACATCTGCCTGTGGGATCTCACTCAAGTTCCTACTGAGACCTGTGAGAGGATCTGGATCCCTTTCCTTGATGACCTCCTATGATATAGGTACATACACCAAGGATCCCAGCTGTCTCCAACCCCCCAAAGAAGGGGGATCTTCTCCTGTAGTCTCTGTGCAGAGTTCTCTGGACTGATAAAGATCCAGGGTCTCTTTGATGACCCTATGTTTTGGGGTGGATCCTTTTCAGTTCTGACTCTGTATGTCCACATGGACTCCAGTACCGCCTGGTCACCCTGTCCACTGCTGCATCTGACTATGTCCCAATCCCCTAGGTGCCCAGCGTAGGAAGTGAACTAGAAGACTCCTGACCGTCATTGTCTGGGACCTTTGCCCTTCAGACGTAACTCAATGAAAACTGCCAGGGTCTAGGACTCCTCCTGACTGAACAAATGCTTTAACTTCCTGAGCCCCAGAGGAGGAAAGGAAAAGTCCCCTCTGCCTGCCATCCCTTCCCTGGGCCTCTCAGGGCTGACAACAGGGGAGGGGCTCTGTGCAGCCCCTCTGCCATCAATCAGTTGGTCGGTCCCACCATCCTCACAAGTGCTAGTCCAATACTGGTAGGTGATGTGCCCGCTGCCATCGATTACCTGGGGTTCCACCTTCCAATCAAGGCCCCACGTGTCCGAGACACCCAGAAGGGAAGTGAGGCGACACCTCGTCTGCCGGACAGGGGAGACCTGAGCACAGGGGCTTAAAGCTGTGCCACAACCTCTACCCAAGATCCGGGGAAACATGAGCACTCACTTGGGGTCCTCGCCGGGACTCCTACTGGAGACCCCGTGGGGCTTGAGGCTCCTTCCTTTCCCACAGGACACCGCCTGCCTCGGGCTAACCTCTTGCCTCGGGCTAACCTCTTGCCTGCCTCAGGCTAAGCTCTCACCTCCCTCAGACTCTGGAGGCTGAAGTCAGTCAGCAATACTTCTGCCGCCCCTGCCCAAGCCCTTCCGGGGCTCACAGACTGACCGAGGCTCACCGAGTCCGCCACTGTCTGGGGTCGATGGGCCCCTCAGGACCCACTCGGGAGGCCTTTTCTGGACTACCAAGAGGTCAAGGAACTCTTAGCCCCGCAACAGAAACGCTGTCACCTCGATCAGATCGCAAACAGGAAGTGTGTCGTAGACCAGCCTGATAGACGGGGCTGGGGTTACCCGGAGTTGGACCGCGGCTCTCGCCTAATGTGTCCCCTCATTTCTGTGATACAGGGTCTCCTCAGCTCTCATTTGGAATCTTACTTGACTCCAAGCAGACCCTGGGAATCCTCCCTCTGCTGATGTGGTTCCACGCACCTCAGGTCGAATCCCGTACAGCCCCAGACGGAATGCCGCACAGCCAGACGGTCTTGAAGAGGAAATCAGGGGCGTCACATCCGGTTACACCTTCCTGGGGTCTTCCGGGCCAATAGCAAGGGCCGGGCTGTGCGTGCCAGGCTCTTTCATGGTGGTGGTTGCTGCTGGTCCCTCATTAGAGTCCTGCTGACTTCTTGTAGCCTTGGAATTAATCCCGCCCGTGATCCTGTGTCATGCCTCTCAGCAAATGTCCTCCCTCCCCTGGAACCCTCAAGAGGAATCGAGGGGATGCTTCAGTTGGAGAGCCCTGCCTGGGTCAGCAGGGCTCAAAGTAGGCACTGGCCCATGTCTGTGTGACCCACTGTCATTCTCTGGTTTTGGCCTCTTCTGTCCTCCTTCCTGGGAGTTCTCATTTTGGCCCCTTTCTTGTGACTTAAGGCTTTCTGGGAAATGCCGTAGCTTGGCAAACTCTTGGTGACTTTACCTCCTGAAACTCTTGCCGATTGTGGAATGGGTCACGTCCCAGCCTCAGTATAAAATGAAGCTGGAACGCAAAACAGGCAGGGGCTGGCATCTATGGTGGGCTATCAGAGATGAAGGCTGTAATCAAGATATACTCATTTCACAGACAGAAATCACAAGTAGTCAGAGAGGCAGGCGGGTGGGGTGGGGTGGGGAATCAGGCTTCCTCCAGAGCAGAGAGCTCCATGTTGGACTTGATCCCAGGACCCTGGTATCATGACCTGAGCCAAAGGCAGAGGGTTTAACCCGCTGAGCTACCCAGGCGCCCCTTGGAATCAAGATACAGTAATTAAACCAGAAGCTACCTGATGAATAGGAAGGACAGACATTTGGGGCACTCCCATCCTCCTGGGGTCCAATCTCCTGTGAGTTCTCCTGTTGGCTGAATTGAATTGCCATCCTGACGCCTCTGAATTGTGTTTAGTTATTTTTTTTAAGACTTTGTTTATTTATTTATTTGACAGAGGGAGATCACAAATAGGCAGAGAAGCAGGCAGAGAGAGAGGAGGACGCAGGTTCCCTGCTGAGCAGAGAGCCTGATGCGGGGCTCGATCCCAGGACCCTGGGATCATGACCTGAGCCAAAAGCAGGGGCTTTAACCCACTGAGCCACCAAGGCACCCCACGAATTGTGTTTAGAAAAGTGCAGAACAGACAAGACTGAAGAATGAATCTGAAGCCAAATAGGTTAAGGACTGGCATACCATATCAAGAGATCAATTTTAAAAATGTATTTCAATTGATAGAGAAATGTGTTTCATAAAAATAATCATTATTCTTTCATGAGGGAAGGTATGTTTTCAAAGTAGACAAAGGATATCTACCAAAAAGTCTTCTGCCCATTTTTTTATATGATTGCTTGTTTTGTGTGTGTTGAGTTTGAGGAGTTCATTATAGATCCTGGATATCAACCTTTTGTCTGTACTGTCATTTGCAAATATCTTCTGCCATTCCATGGGTTGCTTCTTTGTTTTTTTGATTGTTTCCTTTGTTGTGCAGAAGCTTTTGATTTTGATGAAGTCCCAAAAGTTTATTTTCGCTTTTGTTTCCTTTGCCTTTGGAGACATATCTTGAAAGAAGTTGCTGTGGCTGATATCGAAGAGATTACTGCCTATGTTCTCCTCTAGGATTCTGATGTATTCCTGTCTCACGTTGAGGTCTTTTATCCATTTTGAGTTTATCTTTGCGTACGGTGTAAGAGAATGGTCGAATTTCATTCTTCTACATATAGCTGTCCAGTTTTCCCAGCACCATTTATTGAAGAGACTGTCTTTTTTCCACTGTATATTTTTTCCTGTTTTGTCGAAGATTAATTGATCATAGAGGTGAGGGTCCATATCTGGGCTCTCTACTCTGTTCCACTGGTCTATGTGTCTGTTTTTATGCCAGTACCATGCTGTCTTGGTGATCACAGCTTTGTAATAAAGCTTGAAATCAGGTAACGTGATGCCCCCCTGTTTTGTTTTTCAACATTTCCTTAGTGATTCGGGGTCTCTTCTGATTCCATACAAATTTCTGGATTATCTGCTCCAGCTCTTTGAAGAATACTGGTGGAATTTTGATCGGAATGGCATTAAAAGTATAGATTGCTTTAGGCGGTATAGACATTTTAACAATGTTTATTCTTCCAATCCAAGAGCATGGAATGGTCTTCTATCTTTTTGTGTCTTCTTCAATTTCCTTCATTAGTGTTCTGTAGTTCCTCAAGTACAGATCCTTTACCTCTTTGATTAGGCTTATTCCCAGGTATCTTATGGTTCTTGGTGCTATAGTAAATGGAATCGATTCTCCAATTTTCCTTTCTGTATTTTCATTGTTAGTGTATAAGAAAGCCACTGATTTCTGCACATTGACCCCAGAGTAAAAATCATATCTCATGTGGAAAACTTGAAACCTTTTAATATTGAGAAGAAGAGAAAAATGCCTGCTTTCACCATTTGTAGTCTATATTTTAATAAACACACACAAAAAAAGTAACGGGAAGCAGTAGTAATCACAGAGATAGAAACCAGAAAACAAGAAACAATGTCAGTATAATTAACATGAATAAAGTGTATATGAGGAAAATATACTAATGTTAAACTATTAAATCAATAAAAATGCCTTTAAATAAAATTACTGGCTATGAGGTCAATAAACAAAGAGACACTTTCTTTTTGGTAGCAACGTAGGATAATGAATTAAAGAATATCTTGTAAATTATCATAATAAATACCTGATTCTTAAAAATATATATAATAAAAATATAAGAACTATGGAAAAATTATATAACTATTATTTATTGAAATTGCTAAAGACTTAAGTAAATGGAAAATATGTTTTTACATGGAAGTTTCAATTATGTAAACATGTTAATTTTCCTCAAATTTAACCTATTAATGACCATAATCCCTCATCCTCAATAAAGCCACATAGCTTTTACTTGTAAATGTTTATATATATGTGAATTCTGTGTGAATGCTGACAAGATAATTCTAAAATTTATTCTTTTTAAGGATTTTATTCATTTATTTGAGAGAGAGCATGAGAGGGGAGAAGGTCAGAGGGAGAAGCAGACTCCAGGATGAGTGGGGAGTAATTCTGAAATTTAAATTGGCTTGCAAATGGCTACGAATAGCTAATACACTCTTGAAAAGAAAGATGTGATATTAAATACTGTAGTAATAAGAGTTTGTGGTATAGGTGTTGGCATAGACAAATAGACCAAAAGAAGTGAATACCATGCTCCAAAACAGATGCACTATATCTTGTGTCCTGGTGTATTAAAGTTAGCTACTCAGAGAAGTAGGGGAAAGAATATTGTTTTTTTAATAAGAAATCATACTGGTATATTTTGATATTCATATTAAAAACAAATGTGACTAAAATCCTCCCTTACACTTAATAGAAATTCTAGTTCTAAGCAGATTAAAAACTCATTTTAAACCTTTTTATTCTGACAGTTTTCATACTCACGTAAGCGAAGGGTATACCACATTAACATACTAAATGAAAAAAAATCATTCCTAAGTTGCTAAACTGATTTATAAAAATCAGTATTCATTCATAATGAAAAGATGTCTTATCTCATTAGATAAAGGATACTTAGGAAAACTCTACAGTAAACATTATACTTGCTGTCAATTCACTGAGAGCCTTTAAAACTGGGAAGGAGATGAGGATGCCTGCTATCACCATTTCCACTCAATATTTTAATGAAGATCCTATATAGGGAACTAATGGAAATAAATCAAAAAGATTTGGATTGGAAAATAAGAAACAAAGCTAGCTTATTTCTCAGAACCTCTTGGGACATAATACTCCTAAAACACCCAGTTTGTGTACTGAGCTCAACTGCCTGGGAATGAGTGCACAACTCCTTCCAGTACTGCTGCAGGGGGAAATTCTCTCTGGTTTATCTAAGATACCAAAGTAATTTTTGTGAGCAGTTTTTCATTCCAGGCCTAGTCTCTCAACTCTAAGTTACATCATCCAAGTGTTTGGCCTTTGTTTACCACTCCAAGAGCTTTATCTGGCCCACCACCCTATTAAACTTAAAATTACCTCCCATTGAAGAAGTGGCAGTTTCCAAAACCTCAAACTTCCTTGTTTCATGACATTTACACTTGACAATTCTGAAACCCATCCGACCCCCCCAAGAAAAACACAACAATCTTAATATGCATGCTCACACAGAAGAGCTTCAAAGACATAATATAAAATCTGAGAGAATTGAATGGATTTATAGACAAATCCATGCTTATAGTTGGAGATTTAAACGCCTCTCTCCAAGGGATCAGCAATAGTAATAGAAAGGAACTCATCAAGGATTTAGAGGTTATAAATATAGGATAAAGGTATAGAACTGAACAGTAGCACAATCCAACAGGATACAATGATATTTATAGAACACAACCCAACACAACAGAACACATGTTGTTTTCAAGCACACACAGAATATTCAATAAGTTAGACCATATCATGAGTAATAAAAGAACCTCAACAATGGCAAAAGAATGAAATGATAGAGTGTGTTTTGTGAATATAATGGAATGAAACTAGAAATCAAAAACAGAGCTGTAATGGGGAAATCTCCAAACCATTGGAAATTAAACATACCTCTAAAATATATATAGGCAAAGAGTATTTCTCAAGGTAAATTTAAAATTGTGTTCAAATAAATAAATGAAAAAATAAAATACAGTAAATCAAAATCTGTGGAATGCAGGTAAGGCAGTAATTCAAAAAAATTTATAGCACGAATTGCTTATCCTAGCGTATCAGTTTTCTCTTCCTGCCTTAACAAATTACCATCAATTTAGCAGCTTAAAACAACAAAAATGTATTATTTTACAATTCTACAGGTTCAAAATCTGACATGAGGTCATTGTGTTGCCATGACTGTAGTACTTTCTACAAGCTCTAGGGTCAATCAACCAAGAAAATATTGCAATGCTTACTGTGGATTCACCAAACAAAAGAACTGAAAAATATGTGAAACCAAAGCTGATAGAATTGAAAAGAAACACAGATAAATCTATAAGTATGTTTGAAGTTGCTGAGAGTTTAGCTCAGCTACTCCATAGTATTTTTGCCTTGGCATTCATTTTGTTTGGCCAAGCAGCCTGCAGGGACCTTAAACTGACATTAACCTCTCCTGCAAATGCATGCCCTAGGTAGCATCCTGAAGACTCACAAGCAAATGTTAAGTTCCTGATACAACTTCACCAACAGCTCTTTTGATCAAGTTTCTCCCCTCCCTCCCAGAACCTTTTCTTTGATGTACCCCTTAGATAAGATCCCTTGTAATTCACCAAAACTCTGCTTCTTTGGTTTGAATTGACCAATCCAGCCTAGGCCTGGGACTCACCCAGGAACACTAATGAAGACATGTGTTCCATGTCCTGCCTCTTTCTACATTCAGCTTTGATCTCCCTATGTGGTCCCTCAAGGCATAGTATGTACTTTCTCCAAGATCTATAAGTAGTAAACTCAATTTCATTTTCTTTTGTGGTACGTTGTTGAACTACATATCAATAAACATATAGAAACTACAGATGCAATACCATTGACAATTGCTCAAAAAAACCCTAAATCTGAAATACAAAGGTATAAATCTAAGAAAACATCAGACCTTGTTTACTGAAAAGAACAAAATCCAGAGATCAAATACATTTTTTTTAAAGATTTTATTTATTTATTTGATAGACAGAGACCACAAGTGGGCAGAGAGGCAGGCAGAGACAGAGAGAGGGGGAAGCAGGCTCCCCACTAAGCAGAGAGCCCAATGCGGGGCTCGATCCCAGGACCCTGGGATCATGACCTGAGCCGAAGGCAGAGGCTTTAACCCACTGAGCCACCCAGGTGCCCCCAAATACAGTTTTTAAAAGATTGAATTTTTTGTTTAAATGAGAGAGAGAGAGAGGGAAAGCACAAGTCAGGAGGAAAGGCAGATGGAGAAGGAGAAGCAGAAACCCTGCTAAGCAGGGAGCCCAATTTGGACCTCAATCCCTGAACCCTAGGATCATGACCTGACCCAAAGGCAGACGCTTAACCAACTGAGCCAACCAGGCACCCAGAAATAATATATAAATAAATGGAGTGCTTTAGCATGTTCACAGATTAAAAGAATCAACATAGTAATGATATCAATTCTTATCAATTAATTAATTAAACCTATTAATAAATAGGTTTAACACAATTCCTACCAAAATGTTAGCAATATTTTTTATATACATAATCTTGTCTAAAAATTTATACAGAAAGGCAAAGGAACTAGAATAGCTAAAACAATTTTTAAAAAGAAAAGTAAAATGAGAAGAACTGCTTTATCATATTTTGAGACATTATTTAGCTATAGTAATCAAGATTCTGTGATATTGATGGTTGGATGGACATATAGATGATTGGAACAGAATAGAGACTGTAGAAATAACCCCACATAACTATGGACAACTGATTTTCAACAACGTTGCAAAAGTAATTAGATGGAGGATGAATAGATTTTATTAAAACTGATGTTGGAGCAATTGAACATTCATTAGGGAAAAAACAAACTTTGACCTAAACTTCATATCTTACATAAAAATAAATTCAAATATGGGGCGCCTGGGTGGCTCAGTGGGTTAAAGCCTCTGCCTTCGGCTCAGGTCATGATCCCAGGGTCCTGGGATCAAGCCCCGCATCGGACTCTCTGCTCGGTGGGGAGCCTGCTTCCTCCTCTCTCTCTGCCTGCCTCTCTGCCTACTTGTGATCTCTATCAAATAAATAAATAAAATCTTTAAAAAAAATAATAAATTCAAATATAACAGATTTAAATGTAAAATGTAAAGTTATGAAATTTTTTTTTAGATTTTTAAATTTTTATTTATTTGACAGAGTGAGATCACAAGTAGGCAGAGAGGCAGGCAGAGAGAGAGGAGGAAGCAGCCTCCCTGCTGAGCAGAGAGCCTGATTCGGGACTTGATCCCAGGACCCTGAGATCATGACCTGAGCTGAAGGCAGCGGCTTAACCCACTGAGCCACCCAGGCGTCCCAAAGTTATGAAATTTTTTAAAGAAATGTTGTAACAGGGTGCTTGGGTAGGTCAGTCGGTTTAAGCATTCACCTATGTAAAAAAGATTTATATGTGGAATATCTAAAGATCTCTGAAAGCTCAATATTTAAAAAAGGAAACAATTTAATTAGGAAATAGGGTACATGGGGGGCTCAGTTGGTTAAGTGTCAGACTCTTGATTTCAGGTTGGGCTATGATCTCAGTGCTGTGAGAGCCCCTATTGGGCTCTGTGCTCAGTAGGAGTCTGGATTTGCTCTCTCCTTCTCTCTTTGTCCCTCTCCCTGCTCTAACACAAAAACAAGTAAATCTTAAAAAAAAAAAAAAAAAAAAAAAAAAGGTTAAAGACATTGTGACATTGTGAAATAAAAAATACATATAGTGGTCTCTGCTCCCATTCCTGGAACAGAGCCCCTAAAATCCTAAATGATAAGAACATTAGGAATATCTCACATCTCTTGTTGTAATATTTGTCTTTGACCCCATCCCTGACACAAGGATTCAAAACCCCTTGTGATTTCCTAAGTGGTGAGAGCACTAGGGCCATAATTTTTTCTAATGAGGTGACTCTGGGTGGACTCCTGGATGACTCCTGGATGGGGGCTGGTCACCAGAAAGGCCAACCAAGCCATGATTAGAAGCTTGGAAATATCAGCCTCTCTCCCCATTATCCAGAGGGGAGAGAGGGGCATTGATCATGCCTGCTTGAGGAAGCCACCATAAAATCCCAATAGTGGGTCAGGAGAACTTCCAGTAGGGCAAATAACAGATCTCACCCTACGGACCTCTTCATCCGGCTATTCATCTATATTGTTCATCGTATCATTTAATAAATTCTATGAGTTGCTCTAGAAAATGAATCAAACCCAAGAAGGGGGTCTTGGGAACCTCTGAAGTTGGCTAGAAGCATAGGTGACAACCTGGGCCTGCAACTGGTGTTCTAAATGTGTGTTGCTGGGGGAGGGGGAAGTGTTGGGGCTGGGGGACAAGGTGGTGGATGGTGACAGTGTTGTGGAACGGAGCCCTCCTCATCTTTGGGTGGATAGTGTCAGAACTGAGTTAAATTGTAGGATACCCAGCTGGTGTCACAGAGAATTGTTTGTTATGGAGAAAAAAACCCCTCCATATATCTGGTGACCAGAATTGTCAGAAGTATGAGTGTTCTGTGTATCTAGTAAAGGAGACACATGGGACAGAAATATATAGTATGGAAGAAATGGATTTTTCCTTACAGAAGAAAGTAGAAAATTGAATTTTTTCCTATACAGATATGAAGAGACATTTTCCTGAAGAGGATATGCAGATAGCAAGGAAGCACATGAAAAGAAGTTCAACTTCACTACACTTCAGGAAAATGTAAAATAAGGATCACGTTGAGACACTTCCATATACTTATCAGAACACCTAAAATTTAAAAAAAATGGTAACAATACCAAATGTTGATAACAATGCAGAGAAACTAGATGACCCATACATTGTTGGTGGGAATGTAAAATGGTACAGCAACTCTGAATATTAGTGAAAAGTAAAAAAAAAAAAACCAAAAACCCAAAACACTAAATATATATTCACAATATGAACTAGAAATTATACAACTGATTATTTATCCCAGAAAATGAAATCTTATGTCCACAAAGAAAATCTATACATAATTGTGCACAGTAGCCTATTCCATTATTTAAAAACTGTCATTATGAAAAAATTATTCCTGCTAACCACATTCTCTGATATGCTAGTTTAGGATCACCTTTTTCAAAGTGAACAAATATTTATCTTTATTTTTACATTGCAAATGTGATAACTACAAATTTTAAACTGAATTTTTAAAAAGATTTGATTTATTTATTTGACAGAAAGAGAGATCACGAGTAAGCAGAGAGGCAGACAGAGAGAGAGGGGGAAGCAGGTTCCCCATGACCAGAGAGCCCAATGTGGGGCTCGATCCCAGAACCCTGAGATCATGACCCAAGTTGAAGGCAGAAGCTTAACCCACTGAACCACCCAGGCACCTGAAAACTGAAAATTTGAAATGTGCAGCCAAGTATAAAGAAAAATACAAACTCCCATCAGAGAAACGCAGTTATTTTAACACAAGTGGTAAATTTCTCTCTGATCTTTTAATATGTACATGTCTGTGTTTATTACATGTATATATATATATATATATACATACACATATATATGACATGTTACATAGACATATTAATATCTATTATTTAACATTTAGTATATATCAGATGCTAAGAATATGTATTTTATGTACATTTTCATATTTAATCTTCATTATAAACTTTTTTGCCTTCTCATCTTTAAAAACATTGAAGCAGAGAAACATTAAAAAAAATATTCCAGTATCCACAGCTATTAGGTAACTAAGTGTTGGAGTAGAGGTTTAGAATGACACTCTGATTAGCCTGTCTGTCATACACTAGACATGTAACCATCACATAAATACACATGTATACAGACATACACCTGAATATATCCCAGAAAACTTGGCAATAATTTAGCAAAATTGTTGACTTAACTATCTGTAGGAAGTTCTGAAGGTTCATGGTCCCTGGCATGTAATTTATGGCAAGAAAACTTAATTAACTGATTCCTACCAAGTACGTCATGGATGTAGAAGAAAAGGTATGCAAAGCTGAGAATAAAACTATGAACTGGGGGGGCACCTGAGTGGCTCAGTGTGTTAAGGCCTCTGCCTTCGGCTCAAGTCATGATCTCAGGGTCCTGGGATCAAGCCCCACATCGGGCCTCTGCTCTGTGGGGAGCCTGTTTCCTCCTCTCTCCGCCTGCCTTCTGTCTACCTGTGATGCCTGTCTGTCAAATAAATAAAATCTTTAAAAAAAAAAAGAAACTATGAACTGGGGACATACAATGGGGACTTGTAACAATGGTAAACCATAGACATAACAAATGTTAACTACATAGAGATATATGATAAATGACATCCAAGTGGAAAAAGTCTATATGAACTTTTAAATTACACAGGGAATGAATTAGATTTTGAATTTCTAAATATAAAATAAACCATAAATTATTTGTGACATTTGGTTACCCTAATTGACTTTTCTTTGCATACTTCTAGTTTCCAAAGATCCTGATGATTTAAATAGTCTAAGTTGGGGCGCCTGGGTGGCAGAAGCCTCTGCCTTTGGCTCGGGTCATGATCCCAGGGTCCTGGAATCGAGCCCCGCATCGGGCTCTCTGCTCAGTGGGGAGCCTGCTTCCTCCTCTCTCTCTGCCTGCCTCTCTGCCTACCTGGATCTCTGTCAAATAAATAAATAAAATATTTTTTTAAAAAATGAAATATATAAATATATAAATAGTCTAAGTCATCCATCAGATAATAAACATGACCAGTCAACCTCATGTACTCCATAAAAATATTTTTCTTTCTTAATGATCATTGGGATGGATATGGAGACACTCTAATCATTGAAACCCATTCATTTGAACTCATTCTTGGTGTTTTAATTGTCTGCAGGATACTGAGTGCTCATCAACACTGCTCATTTTAGAATTAATGCAGAAATTGAAAATCTACTCTTCCTGACCTTTGTTATCATAACATTTGGATACTATTACATCACAAAGTATCTATTTCTTTTTCATGTATGACATCTAATTTTTTTGTTTTAGCATCAACTAAATTTACCCACCCTTGCTTTATCTTTACTTTAGATGTTTTAAGGAAGCTATAATGTATGAGAACTTTGTATTTTATTTTATGAGATAATATAATTTGGTTAGAAAAGTGTAGTTAATATGATGGATCATGGAAACAGAGACTTCCACAATTGATCAAATCAGTCATTTCTTTTCTAGGGCCTCCTCTTTCTTTAACAATCCAACTCCAAGTCTCTTCTATAGCTTTACTGAATTCTAAAAGGTTTTCTTAGATCTTTGATTCACCATTTGTCCTCTAAACGCCCCCAATTACTACCAGTCCATCAAATTTTACAGCAATTAGTCTATTAACTGATTTACATTATGAAACAGTATTCATAAGCCGATTCTCATCATTATAATTATTTGATCAAAACATTTCACTAAGATTTTAGTGATTTTTATTGCCCTCCTCCAAGCAACTGATGGTTGCTTCCCTGCCATTTATTTGTCTTTATTTTGGAGTAAAATTCCATGCCAGTCTTCATACTCTTTGGATGATAGGTAATGGGATTTAGGGAAGGCCGCTGAAGAATGTGCCACTTTGGCCTATTGATTATTTTGAATTACCTGAGAAACAGCCATGCAAAAAGAATATTCTGACCTTCCTTTTGCCTGCCTGAAAGCAGGAAATATATCCCCAATGTGAAAGGTACCCTCTGCACCAGGAGGTAGAGAGAACTCCTTGTCACCTGAGATAAGGAATTCAGGGCTCAGAAGACTATATAAACAACTCCTGTTTAGATTTTTACTAATGAATACCCAAACTTACATTTCTTCTTTTGTTAATTCCTCAAAAATGTATTATTTATTTGTCTAAAATGTATAAAAGCTGACTGCTTTGGTCCCTTCTTAGGTCCTGTCTATAAGACCTCCATACATGCTAATTCAATATTTTTTTCTCCTATTAATCTGTTTGTGTCAGTTTAATTAATTATTAGAAGAACCAAAAGAACTCAAGAGGAGTAGGAAGAATAACTTATCCCTCCCTTACAAAGCTGATAAGTTCTTTGGTGAATGAAGTATTTGCTGAATTATTTTCTCTCTACCCTTCTAGGTCCTTGAGTGAGATGCCCCCTGCCCCCCCACCCCACCCTATAATAAAAGACAAAGTAACAGGAATAAAGCAAAAAAAAGTTTAATAACCTATATACTTACTGTATACATGGGAGAGATCCAGGAAAACTGAGTAACTCCCCCAAAATAACCCAAGTCACCACCTTAAATGCCATTCTCAGCTTAAGACAAAAGAGAGATGCTGGGGGTGGGGGGAATTCATGGAAAGGTTAGAGGAGGAAATACTTGCTACACAAAGGTTACCTTGCCATGCAAATAAATATCTCACATAAAAAAGTTATCTCTGGTAATAGCTGTCTCTTTGGTAAGGACCCCTTTCTAATATAAATTTCCTTTATAAATGTAGTTTTTCCTACGAAGAGGTAACTTCTCTGTTCAGAGCTTTTCTTATGTCTACAGTTTCTCAAAGCCATCAGCTCAAATTAATCATTATGCCAAAGAGGCATACTTTGAAGCAGCATATTCCACTCCCCTTCAAAAGCATCATTGGATTTTCAAGTATTTTCAATGTTGTTGTTGCCATGACAAAAAATTTCAAATTCTGTTCACATTGCTCCTCCAGAACATTTCCTTGATTCCTCTCATTCCTCTGTTTCCTTACATGAGCATAATCTATTTTTCCAGTTCTGGATTATGCCAAGCACTGGTTGATGGATTTTATAACTGAGCAAAGAAGCAACTGTATTTATTGGAATAGTTCACTGAATGATCTTACAACTGGATGCCTTGTTATAGCTGTGTAATTGATGTATTAAGAAACTTCCTTTGTGTTCTACTTAGTGCATGCATATGTATTGAAATATATGCATGCGTTCACATCTTGTGTGCACATGTACATATGAATGGTGCATGTCTGTAGCAGAAAAGAGGAAGGAAGTCACAGCACATAATGCAGAAGGAAAATGATGTAAACTTTTTTTTAAAGAGTTTATTTATTTATTTAAGAGAGTGAGAGAGAGCACAAGAGTGGGGTGAGGGGCAGAGGGAGAAGCAAACTCCCTGCTAAGCAAGGAGTTCGATGCAGAACTCAATCCCTGGACTCCAGGATCATGACCTGAGCTGAAGGCAACGGCTTAACCAACTGAGCCACCCAGGTGCCAGCTTTATTAATTAATCTTAAGACTAAATTAACCTTACTGATTTCTGACCACTATATTAATTCACTTATCACAGAATCAAGAAAAATATTTCAGCACAAATATAAGAACTTCTCAAGAATATCAAGCCTACACATCTGTTCTATATAAATTGTTATTTTTTTCATGGTCCTACATACACTCTTTCTTCCTTGCAGAGTGCATTATTCATTTATATTTATCATCTAAAAATCTTCAAAATTTTATGCAAAATACACATATTAGCTTTGTTTTTCAAACCATTTACCTAAACCAATCATTCTATTAACTGTAGCCTAAACACATACATTGGAAAGCCCTGTTGAATGTTAATTTGCATTACATACTGTCATAGGCAGAATTCTAGAAATGTTCCTCCAAGGTTCCAGCCCCCTACTTATTCAATCAAACACTAAGCTAGGAAGAAATTTTCAGATGTAATCAAAAGTTCCAGATCAGTTTACCTTAATTTATAGAGATTAACAGTTTACCTTAAATTATGCTGGGCCTGACTCAATAAAGTGAGAAGCTAAACAGTTGAGTTTCTCTGGATGTGTAGAAGTCAGAGGGATCAGCTCTTGCTGGCCTATAGGAAGAAGGAATAAAGAACCATTGAAACGATACCCTGTATACTTAATGAGGTTAAAAATATCACCAGCAAGACCTTCACTGACCCCTTTTGTCTTCATAGGAATGTTAACATTATCCTTTTTTTTTTTTTTTTTTTAATTCTTTATTTGAGAGAGTGAGTCTAGGGGGTAGAGGAAGAAGGAAAGAAAATCTTCAACTCAGGGCTCAGTTTCAGGACCCTAAGATCACAACCTGAGCCAAAACCAAGAGTTGGATGCTTAACTGACTGCACTGTCCAGGTGCCATTAACCTCATCTTTTATTTATTTTTTTAAGGATTTTTAAAATTTATTCATTTGAAAGAGATAGAGAACTCACAAGAGCATGAGCAGGGGAGATGGGTGGAGGGAGAGGGAGAAGCAGACTCCCTACTGAGCAGGGAGCCAAGCATGGGGCTCCATCCCAGGACCCTGAGATCATGACCTGAGCTGAAGGCAGATGCTTAACTGAATGAGCCACCCAGTTGCCCCCTGTAACCTTATCTTTTAGAGGCAAACAAGAAGAAGAGCTCTGGCTGGCCTAGACCAGTTTGAGCTTGGCCACCTTTTCACACCTGCACAGACAGACGATGGAATGCTAGACAGCTACCACCACCTCATTATAAAGTTATAATCCCTGCCTAAGGAGGAGCATGAACCTCATTAATGTAATATACAATGCATGTATAGGCATGTTTCCTAAGTATGTATGTGTGAACTTATACTCACCTCTACAGCAATGAAAAAACTTCCCTTTCTGAATATTCATCCTAACCCTAAATAAATTAAAAAATTAAAAGAAAAGAAAAGAAAAGAAAAGAAACCACTCATGCCTGCTTTGGGAGTCACAGCTTTGAAAACTAATCCCCATGATCTCCTTATCTGTAGAAATAAAGTTTTCTTTGTATTGACAACTCCGCTGGGTATAGTGTCTACCTGTAACTCACCAAGTAACAAACTCACTTTAGTTTGGTTGCACCATGTTGTGGGATGGCTTGTGAGTGTGAACAGCCAGCTGCCAGCTGCTGACAACCAGCAAGAAAACAGGGCCTCAGTCTCACAAGCATAAAGAAACAAATTCTTGTAACAACCATTGGGTTTGGAAAAGGAGCTAACCAAGACTTAGATGAGCACTGTAGTCTGGATGATACCTTGATTTCAGCCTGTGGGACTTGAGCAGAGAACCCTGCCACACCACATTGGAATCTGATATACGGAACTAAGAAACAGGTGGTATTATTTTAAGACATTGAGCTTATATTAATTTGGTATGACAGTGTTGGGGAAGGAGAATTTCCTATGCCCTTCAAGGTCCTTCTAACTGGACTAAGAATCAAGTTGACATGAGACAGATTAATAGGAGAAAATCAAATCTGGTAGCATATGTACTTATAGGGAATTCACACAGACATGGAAATTCCAAAGATAGGGAAGCAACATTATGTTAAGGAGAGGTCTAGAGGTCTGAGGATACAAAGGAGAGAAAGACTATTAGCAGGAAGGTAAAAAATGTTTGGAAAACAAAGTTTCTGTATTATGTGGATAGGTTTCTGAGGTAAAGAATATGTTGGGTGCCTGGGTGGCTCAGTGGGTTAAGCCTCTGCCTTGAGCTCGGGTCTTGATCTCAGGGTCCTGGGATCAAGGCCTGCATCAGGCTCTCTGCTCAGCAGGGAGCCTGCTTCCTCCTCTCTCTGCCTGCCTCTCTGCCTACTTGTGATCTCTGTCTGTCAAATAAATAAATAAAATCTTAAAAAAAAAGAGTATGTTAATAGCTCTCTTCCTGGTAAAAGAAGGCAGTTGAGGGGAAGGCAAGAGTTTTTTCTGAATCTCTTGGGTTTGGATTGCTTTTAACTCAAAATAATGTTCTTGCTAAAGTCGCCGACTGTGGGCCAGCCTTCCCTAAACCCCTATAAAAGCACTGCCAAATAAGTGATATTAAACTCTTTTAGACTATATTTATGTAGATATGTTATTTAAGTTAAGTGTTCTAAAAGTCATATGAAACTCCTAGAAATGTGATGCCCTACCTAGTACATTATTGTCTTGCAATTTTGTGTGTCACAGAAACAACAAACTTTCCTTGTCAACTGCATTCTAATCAGATATTTAATGATGTCCATTTTTAAGTCTTTTATCATTTATAGACAGTTACACTTTTCCCTGCAAGTTTGCTTCATCTTCATCTTCAATGAGACTCATGGAAAAAAACTCTGAGTACAGGTTTCTCATAACCTTAAGATCATAAAACTGACCTAGATAAAAACTTCCAAAGTGAATGGAAAAATCAGATTCAAGCAGAACAAGAATTAATAACATGGGATTGAATGACTGAGGAAGATAATTATACTTTTTATGACTTTTTATTTAAAACATTGCTAACTTTAAAAAATATGTCTTATTTTTCTTTCAGATTTAATAAATTTTTTCTCTTAAGCTAATAGGCTTATAATAATTTGATAAAACATACTATTTTGAACAAATTGAAGCATTTACCTTTTCTTCCTATCTAAACCCTCCAAAATTCAGAACCTCTCAGGGAGTATGTTCATATTTTTATAGCAATATATTTATTTCTATAAGTTCAATAAGAATCTCTTCTCCTTATGAAAGGACACAATTGGAAATACTGTTTATATTACCAAGGCTTTGACTAGATACCTAGGGAAAACATGTATAGGCTCAGATATGACCAAACAGCTTTAAGGAACTAAGGTTGAATTGGGGAGCCAGTAAAGCACCTTGGAAATCTCAGCCTGATACCTTGCTCACAGAGTTCCCAGCACCCTTTACCAGGTTAGCAAAGAAGGTCACTTTCTGGCACATGCAGGAACCTAGGGTATTTAGGAGATCTTGAAAACAGAGGAATTGACCCAAATCTCTAGGCATATTGCAGACAAAGTCTGATGGCAAGTATTTGGCTTGGCTTTTGGCCTTGAGAAACAGTTAAAAGTTCAATCTAGAGATTTCTTATGAAAAGTTTCAGCAAAGCAGGTTTTAAAGAATCTGTATGGTGAATCACTATTCTTGCCACACAATGTAAATAATTAGGCCAAGTTTTTTTGAAACTAGTCTTATTTTGCAAACAAATTAATATTAATTTAGGTATCTTTAGTAATAATGAGAGTGATTTGTGGAGAGAAAATATGTTTCAATAACACATATTTGTACACATTCAATTTTAATTCTATTCATTATAAACTGGACTAGACCCTCATTTCCGCTAGTGTGCTCCAATGCCAGGCTATGACTCTCCAAACTAACATTTTGATTTTTCTCTCATCTTTCTAACTTGGAATCTTGAAAACTAAAACTGCCTTTTTTCCTAAAGCCCTAAATATAAATGACTTGATGTAAACTTCAGAGAAATCCTCACGATAGCTCATATACAGGCAATCTTCATGTTTGTTTCTTAGTGAGCCACTCAGAGACCACCAGAGGCATTCGAACTACAAACCAGGAAGATCTATGAGATTGCCATTACCTGCCCTCACTCTGCCTAAAGATGCTTTGAGTCTGACATCTAGAAGTCTTCTCAACTGGTTACTCTCAGAACTGGCTTGACATCTGAAGCAAACATTAACCCACAGTTTTCCTTTTGTTTTCATAGAAATGCTTCTTACTGAATGACTGAGTACTTAAACCACAGTATTGAGTCTGCCTTCATCTTCGTAACTAGCACGGTGATGTTTAATGGGTATTCTTAAGTTCATATGATTGATTTACTAACCTTTCTTGTGGATGTATAAATCTTACATTCCTTTCCAGAAGAACGGTAAGTCCATGCATGTCACAGAGCAGGAATTAGACCTCTTGTACATGCCTCAAGCACTGAGATAACATCTAAAAGCTGTAAATAGGCACCATTGAAACTACATGGAGTCAGGAAATGTTACAGGCCATTGCACCCCCTCACTGATAAATGACCCCCTGTTCCTTTTTTTTTTTTTTGTATTTATTTATTTATTTATTTTTAATAAACATATAATGTATTTTTATCCCTAGCGGTACAGGTCTGTGAATCACCAGGTTTACACACTTCATAGCACTCACCATAGCACATACCCTCCCCAATGTCCATAACGCCACCCCCCTCTCCCGACCCCCCTCCCCCCAGCAACCCTCAGTTTGTTTTATGAGATTAAGAGTCACTTATGGTTTGTCTCCCTCCCAGTCCCATCTTGATTCATTTATTCTTCTCCTACCCCCCTAACCCCCCACGTTGCATCTCCACTTTCTTATGTCAGGGAGATTATATGATAGTTGTCTTTCTCTGCTTGATTTATTTCACTAAGCATGATACCCTCCAGTTCCATCCACGTCATCGCAAATGGCAAGATTTCATTTCTTTTGATGGTTGCATAGTATTCCATTGTATATATATACCACATCTTCTTTAACCATCCATCTGTTGATGGATATCTAGGTTCTTTCCATAGTTTAGCTATCGTAGACATTGCTGCTATAAACATTTGGGTGCATGTGCCCTTTCGGATCACTACGTTTCTATCTTTAGGGTAAATAGCCAGTAGTGCGATTGCTGGGTCATAGGGTAGTTCTATTTTCAACTTTTTGAGGAACCTCCATGCTGTTTTCCAGAGTGGTTGCACCAGCTTGCATTCCCACCAACCGTGTAGGAGGGTTCCCCTTTCTTCACATCCTTGCCAGCATCTGTCATTTCCTGACTTGTTAATTTTAGCCATTCTGACTGGTGTGAGGTGGTATCTCATTGAGGTTTTGATTTGTATTTCCCTGATGCCGAGTGATGTGGAGCACTTTCTCATATGTCTGTCGGCCATCTGGATGTCTTCTTTACAGAAATGTCTGTTCATGTCTTCTGCCCATTTCTTGATTGGATTATTTGTTCTTTGGGTGGACCCCCTGTTCCTTTAAAGCCCTCTTGGCTAGACAGAAGCAGAGTTGGCTTAGTAAAATACCCTGCCCTCTCTCCAGGTGGCCTGCCTCCAGAATAAAACTCATAATCCTTTCGAATGAGCACCTGTCTCTTGAATATTGTCCTTTTGGGTGAGGGGCAACCAAACTTGGGATTCGGTAACAAATTCTGGCCAGCCAGCCAGCAGCCAATGCCCCTGTGGGGTCTGGCTACCCTGAGAATCAGCAAAGTGGAGCAGTTGGTCAAGGCAGCTCACTAGGGCTTGCCCATATTTGGGCAGAGGAAGCAGCTGTCCATGGCAGTATGAGTTTGTTTCCAAGGCTAGTAACTTGGAGAGTAACTTGCAGAAGGTTAGCTGCTCAGGACTAGTTGGTCTTGAGGGAATCTGAGGGATCTGTCTCTTCAGCTGCTGAGGCTTCTTTTGTCTAGAGGAAATTCCCTGTTGATTCCCTACTGACACTGCCAGTTTCACTTTTTGACTTAAATGGAAAGGAAAAGAGCATTTGGGGCCAGAGTTTTTACACTGGGTATAGAAGTTTATCAAAAGTGCACATCTACAGTTTTTCTCTTTTGGGAAGGGTTAGGTGCTTTTGTGTTTTGTTGTCTGTACTTTTTCCTTCTCAAAGAGTCACAGCATTTGGGAGATAGTAAGAACTTGAATAACAGTCAAGTGCTTTGGGATTTGGGGCAGATCAGTCTTTGGTGTGTGTGTGGGTGGATGTTTGTGTTTCTCATCTTTGGTATAATGGGAGGTTCTACCTCTATCCTAGTGACTAACTCATTCGGTCAAATTTTGAATAAATGGAACGAATATAGCCAGGAACTAGTTAAGAAAAAGATGATTTCCTATTACAATACTGCCTGCCCAATGTCCCATCTAGAATCAGATGAGATGACCCCCAGATGGATATTTAAACTACTACACCATTTTACAATTAGAGTTCTTTCGTTTAAGGGCAGGAAAGGATGATGAGATATCCTATATTCATGCCTACATGTCCTTACACAATGAAGATGTTGTGGAGAAAGAGAAAGTTAATGGTGCAGAGACAAGGAGAACAACCAAATATTTGTCCTGATGATGCAAATGAAAAACAAAGAGAGAAGGAAAAAGAATATATGGCAAATCTAGCTCTGTCACCTCCTCCTCCAGGGCTCTTACCTCTACCTCCTCATCCTCCTGTTAGGGCTTTGGTCTCATTATTCTTTGGGAGGGGACAAACTAATCCTGAAACAGCCTCTCCCTTTACCATCCAACAGGGCTCCCAATTTGGTCAAGGAGTACCCACTGTGGGGGCTGGGCAATGTCCATTAAGATAATACCCAGCAGGGGGCATTGGTGCTCCGGGACAGCCTCTCAGATAGTATTGGACATATACTCCTTTTTCAACTTCAGACTTAATTAGAAAAATGCCAACTCCTCTTATTGAGATGACCCCCAAGAGATGGTGGAACACTTTTTGAGGATTTTTGTGACCCATCAGCTGACTTGGGTGGGCATATAAGTCTTAATGAATATGATATTAGCTGTCAATGAAAGATGGCTAATACTGGTAAAAACATATGAGGAAGCCCAGCATCTGCATCATGAGTTCCTAAACCCAGGTACTGCCATCCCACTGGTTGAATTTAACTGAGACCTAAACCTAGGACGTTTACCTTTGCTTGAGCATTACCTATAACGTGTCTTGGCAGGATTGAATAAGGGGTACCTGAGAAACACAGTTTGAACAAAATTTAGGAACTGAGGCAAGAAGCAACTGAAAACCCAGCAGCCTGGTTAGAAAGAATTTATCAAGCCTAAGGGGTGCCTGGGTGGCTCAGTGGGTTAAGCCTCTGCCTTTGGCTCAGGTCATGATCTCAGGATCCTGGGATCAAGCTCCCCCATGGGGCTCAATGGGGAGCCTGCTTCTCCCTCTCTCTCTGCCTGCCTCTCTGTCTACTTGTGATCTCTCTCTGTGTCAAATAAATAATTTATGAAGCCTATTGGAAATATACAGATATGAACCCAGAGACCCCAGAAAAAATCCACATGGTAAACATGGCATTCATTGGATAGAGCACCCCTGACATAAAGAGAAAGCTCCAAAAATAGAAAGAAACAATAGAAATGAATGAAAAGGTCCTGGAGCTCCCTACCATCTCATTGACCATTTTCCCACAGGAGCCCCGGGTACAACTGACAGTGGGAATTCAACCGATGAACTTTTTAGTAGACACAGGGGCCACATACTTGAATACTTGAATACTAAAACTGACATGGAATGCCCAGGAAGTAGCCTTTATAGTTGGGGCCAAACACAAGTCAGACACAACAAAGAAGAGGCTATATCTACAGAAAATGGTCCATAGGGGGGTGCCTGGGTGGCTCAGTGGGTTAGGCCTCTGCCTTCCACTCAGGTCATGATCCTGGGGTTCTGGGATTGAGCCCCGCATCCAAGCCCCACATCGGGCTCTCTGCTCAGTGCGGGGGCCTGCCTCCCCCTCCCTCTCTGCCTACTTGTTATCTCTCTCTGTCAAATAAATAAAATCTTTAAAAAAAAAAAAGGAAGAAAGAAAATGGTCCATAAAGTCACCCAGAGATGCCTGATATGCACAAAGAATAATTAAAAAAAAAAAAAGAGAGAGAGAGACACCCATAGTATAAAGAGGAATGTCCTTTTGAGGATTGGCAGACAGTCTTTACCCAAAGGTCTAGGGCTACAGGGAATTTTAAATATTTACTAGTGTTCATAGCCATCTTTTGGGGATGGTTTGAAGCTTTCCCCACCCAAATAGAAAAAGCTTCATCCATGGTAACACGCTTGCTAAAGGAAATTACTCCTAGGTTTGGTTTATCCAATATTCAGAGTAATAATGGACCGGGCTTTGTATCTGGTGTAGGGTAAAAGTAAGTGCTGCTTTACATATCAACTGGAATGCTTCTTGGAGACCTCAGTCAACAGGAAAGACAGAAAAGTGAATCATATACTGAAAAAGACTTCAGCTAAAATCAAAGTCCAAATGAGGTAAGTTTCTACCTATTGCCCTGCTCCCCATTAGGGTTGCTTCCAAAAGTAGGTTAAAATTAAGCCCTTTTGGGGGGAGCCTGGGTGGCTCAGTGGGTTAAAGCCTCTGTCTTCGGCTCAGATCGTGATCCCAGGGTCCTGGGATCGAGCCCCACATCGGGCTCTCTGCTCCACAGGGAGCCTGCTTCCTTCTCTCTCTCTGCCTGCCTCTCTGCCTACCTGTGATCTCTGTCTGTCAAATAAATAAATAAAATCTTTAAAAAAAAATTAAGCCCTTTTGGGATGATATATGGGAAACTCTTTTTGGCTTTGGCCTGAGGGTACCACCTTTAGACTTAGAAAATGATAATAGGATTAAACAATATATACAACATTTGAGTCAAATATTAACTGTGTTATACTGCTTTATCCTCTCCAGGACTACATAGCCTTCAGATGAGCCAGTACATCTTTTCAGGCCTGAAGACAGAGTATTGTTAAAGACCTGGAAAAATTAAGGACCCAATCATCAGTTGGCTGAGAAATAGGTGGGGCTTTATGAGATCTTATTAACCACTCACCTGACTAAAACTAAGGGCAATAAAGCCATGTATATACCATACCAGAGTGAAGAGGGCTCCACCTATGACAAAAAGGCTAATAAAACCACCTGCTAGGAAAGCCATCTTATTCAGGATTTAAAACACCTATTTATGAAAGGAAACCTATTATAACTATATTCATTCTGTAATCTATATTAACCATGTCTTCCCTCTTTCTTGGTCAGAAAGACAATGCACTAGTACAGGTAACAGACTTCAGCTATAGCTGCATGTGCTGTCAATTACTGGATATGTCATCCAAAAGCCCAATCAATGCTGGACCATAGAGACCCCTTGGTTCACACTGTTTATAACACCTCAGAAATCCTCAAAGTTTACTGGTTTCTAAGGCCCAAATAATAATGTATAGGGTTAGAATAGCTAGATTCTCTCAAAATGATCATGAGGCACCTCTACACCTATGTAACAGTCCCTCTAATTACTGTACTAAGAGATTATTTTCAAAGACAGAAAACAGGCATGTATTCCCCGATCAGAAATATTGGGCCAGTTACCTGAATTTATTTGCCAGACCAACCCATGGCCTCTCAAGCAATATCTCCGATGGGGATAAATATTTCTTTGGTTGTATGTTATTGCATTGGTGGGGGCTTGCTGCCCACCAACATGTGCTCTGCAACTTGTCCCAAACTCTAACCACCCTGACTAATGAAACCGCCAAATCTTTAGTTAACTTATAAAAATCATTTCCTTTCCTAAAGTTGTCCTAAATAACCATATGGCCCTAGACTATATCCAAGCTGAGCAAGGGGGAGTTTGTTTTGCTGCTAATTCATCTTGCCACACATATATCAATACCTCCTTGGAGGTAGAAACCAGTATTGATAAAATCACACAGCAAGCCACTTGGGTGCAGCAAACCCTAGACTGTCATCCCCTGTTCCAGGGAGGATCCAAGTGGTTCAGGAACCTCTGATCCTGGATACTATCAGGACTTAGGTCCATATTAGAAGGCATTCTAAAATTAAGACTCACCCTCAAGCTAGGGGTATTGTGTGTGTATATACAGGAATTAAGCTCATTATAAGGTGTGTAGCAAAACTATGCAAGCAAGCCATATCAGTTGTGTCCAAAGCAATGCTTCAAACCCATGTTAACATATTCCATTCCAAGGTCCTGACTATGCACTGCATGAAGAAGCTATAGAAGATTGACCTTCATCCTTAATCCCATAGATATGGGATGGTAATATTGGGGAAAGTAGGAAATTGAGGCCACCTTGATCTTTATAATGAGCACAGTGATCTTTAAGGGTGTTCTTAAGTTCATATGATTGATTGATTGATTTACCAACCCTCCCTGTGAATCTATAAATCTTATATTGTTTTCTAGAAGGAGAAAAGAAAGCCCTCACAAGTCACAGAATGGGAATTAGACCTCTTGCACAACCTTCAAGCACTGAGATAACATCTAAAAACTGTAAACAGACACCATTAAATTGAGGCAAAGTCAGGAAATGTTAACAGGCCACTGCACCACCCTCACTGATTAACAAACCCTGTCTCTTTAAAACCCTCTTGGCTAGGCAGAAACCACAGAGGTGGCTTTTCAAAAGATTCTGCCTTCTCCTCAGGTGGCTGGCTTCCTGAATAAAGCTCAGATTACTTTCCAATTAACACTTGTCTCTTGAATATTGGACTTTCAAGCAACAGTCAGCCAAATTTGGGATTTGGTAACAGGCCTAACTTTGAGAATACACCTGCATCATTGCCTCCTGAAATGAGTTTGACTAAACTGACCTATTGTCAGGACTAAGAAATTGGTGAACAAGATAAAACAACCTACCACCTCAACTTTTAATGTGTAAACTTCAGGAAAGTCTCAGAGGAGGAAACTGTGGGAGCTGAGGGCAGACTGCCATAGATGGTGACTTCGACATGAAGATTACTCTGAGCTGAAGGCAATTGAGACCTTGTGGGCTCAAGAGAAAGTTTCTTCTCGACTCTTTAACTACATAAAAGAATCTACGGGGGAAGGACTATTTGGGGGAGGGGTCCAGAATAATGGTTATTATCAGAGATAAATTTTATCTGAGTGACCCAACTGTATGGATACCTCATTTTGCTTGACTCTGTTTGGAATTTCCATGTCTGTGTGGCTTTTCCATACATATGAAATTAAATTTTATTTTCTCCTGTTAAGTTGTATCATGCCAAAAAGTTAGGACTTTAGTGGGGGACTGTAAATTCTTGCTTCCTGACAATATTTTAATTTTAAGTAAATTATAACTTGATATTAATACTACATTTTTTGACAGAGAGGGAGAGAGGGAGAGAATGTGTGCTCAAGTGGGGAGTGGGGGAGGGCAGAAGAAGAGGAAGAGGGAGAGAGGGAATCCCAAGCAGGCTCCATGCCTAGCATGGAACCCCATGTGGGGCTGGATCTCACGACCCCAAGATCATGACCTGAGCTGAAATCAAGAGTTGGACACTTAACCAAATGAGCCAACTAGATGCCCCTGATAGTAATTCATTTATAACTATTTTACATATAAGGCCATAACACATTATAAATAATAAATACTATTAAAGTTTTAAAAATTAAATTTAAGTAAAATAGTTTATTTTAATAAAACATTTTCTGAAATATATGACAATTTGTAGTACCTTATCAGGAAACAATGGTAATATTATGGATTCCCTATGACAATCTACACAGAGAGGAACAGTTAGTGGTAAGGAATTTATTCTAAAAATACTCAGTATTAGAGTGACAGCAAAATGAAAAGTCACAGGAAACCATGAATTTCAACTCTATTCCGGGATTTAAATAACACTCTTCTGACATTAATGATTTAGAATGTTTCCACTGGGCATAAATGAGGATGGACATTCTTAGTGACAATAGTAAGGATGATCTGGTATGGATTTTGATGAAAGTGATGGTAATGGGCTTGTACTATTTGTGTCAGGTACTGTGTTGAACACGTAATATGCATTATCTCTTTTCAATAAATCCTCTCAATACTCTTATATGGTAGATGTTATTATTTTTCTCAGACTTTGTTTATAATAAGGCCTTGAGATAGTCATAATTGTTTAAAGTCACACAATTAGAAAATAGTGGGGCCAAGTTCAAGTTTAACCTGACTGAAACAAAGCTACATTCTTAGTCACTGAATGGGAGTGGATAGCTTCCAGATCTGTCTTGCTGCATGAATGCTTAAATTTAGGAAGTTTGGGTAAAATCATATAGACAATGATAAGTATAGGCATTTATAACCTTTTTTCACTAACTTACTTTCTCACTTATATCATTAACATACACCTTAGTAATTTCCAGCCATTCTGAAAATGTGCAATTGTATATATTCACAAGTAGAAAGTAGTTCAAATAGTAGCCTTTTTGGAAGCTATAAATATTCCCCTGGTTCTCAGGAAAAAACACATCTGATTTAAATGCTCCCCAAAGGAAAGAATAACCCATACTTACAAAATTGACTTGACCAAATACTTTTACGGAGCACATAAGTTCTTACAATGGCAGAAAGTTTGAAGTTTTGTACAGAAAAAAAAAAAAAAAAAAAAAAAGATACTCTTGAATCCTAAGGAACACTATAAAATGAAACAACAGAAAAGAAATTCTAGGCAATTTCTATCAAATGCTGATTCACATGTCATTTTCATGTACAAACTCTTGATATACCAGTGCAATAAATAAAATAAAAATAAAAATACTATAAAGCATAGAGAGACAAATCTGGAATGAACTATTTAGTTTTTATCTTTTTTATGTTCAGATATACTCAATACTTCTTAATGATTTCTTCTCTTCTCCCCAACTCTCTATTTTTTTATTTTTCATTTTCTTAAAAGATTTTATTTATTTATTTGACAGAGATCACAAGTAAACAGAGAGGCAGGCAGAGAGAAAAGAAGGGGAAAGAAGGCAGAGAGAAAAGAAAAGCGGGCTCCCTGCTGAGCAGAGAGCTTGATGCGGGGCTTGATCCCAACACCCTGGGATCATGACCTGAGCTGAAGGCAGAGGCTTTAACCCACTGAGCCACCCAGGCACCCCTATTTTTTAAAAAGATTTAAGTTACTTGAGAGACAGAGTGAGTGAGAGAGAGAGAGTATAAACCAGGGGAGGGGCAGAAGGAGAAAGGAAATCAGACCCCTCACCAAGCAGGGAGCTGGACAGGGCTTGATCGCAGGACTCTGGGATCATTATCCGAGCCAATGGCAGAGGCTTAACCAACTGAGCCACTCAGGTGCCCCTAACTCTATACTTTAAAATATTCTAAACTTACATACAAATTAAAGACTAGAATAATAATCACATATACATCCTGCATTAGCTCACCAATTAACATTTTGCCATAGCTGCTTTCTCCTGTTGGGGAAAGAGAATGTCTTGTCCCCTTTGAGGTCTTTCAAGGTCAAGAATAACAAGAGAAAATCAAATAGTGTACATATGGGGAATCCACACTGACATGGAAATTCCAAACACAGGCAGAATGAGGTATATAAAATCATCTTGAACTAAGGGTAAGAGTTTGGAACTTCAGAGAAAAGGAATGCACCTCACAAGGCAATAAGAAGAAAAGCAGATGTTTGGTAATTAGATGTTTGCCCTGCCATATAGTTGGGTCAATCAGAAAAAAATTTGCCTCTGCTAATTGTCCTTATTCTGGAAGAGAACTCTCAATTAAGCCTTCCCCCCTCCCCCCGCACCATCGATTCTTTATGTAGTTAAGGGAGGGGCAAAAGTTTCTCTTGAGCCCTTAGGATCTCAATTGCCTTCACCTCTGAATATTCTTCATGTCAAAGTGGCCCATCTTGGGGTAGCCTTCCCTTGGTCCCTACAATACCTTCCTCTTATTTTTGTTCTTTTATTTGCAATGTATTTTCTTAAGGTATATGCTTGCATGTGCATGCACGTGCGTGTACGTGCACAAAGACACACCCCTAAATATTTAGCATGCCTCTTCTAAGAAATAAAATTCTCCTATATAACAGCAATTCCATCACTACAGCCAAGAAATTTAACAATTCTATAACAACATTATCTCATTTGTAGACATACACAAGAGTCCCGGTAGTATCAGAGTCCAAACTGGGACCACCCATTGAATTTAGTCTCCTTTAATCTAGGACAGCCCTCTTTGGTCCTTCATGGCATTGACATACTTTAAGGGTCAAGGTCAGCTATCTGAAATCTCTGGCTGTCCTTTCATGATTTCAGGAGTTTACATTTTTTCTGCAAGAAAAATTTCTATGTACTGCAGTATAGTTCTCAGGAAGAGAACCATTAAGAAGCATAGCGGCAGGGTGGGAGGTCGGGGTACCAGGTGGTGGATATTATAAAGGGCACGGATTGCATGGAGCACTGGGTGTGGTGCAAAAATAATGAATACTGTTATGCTGAAAATTAAAAAAAAAAAAAAAAGAAGCATAGCAGGTCAGAGAGCCTAGACATAGTAATGCTGAGTTTGGTCATTTGCTTATGGTGGTATCCACCAAATGTTCTCACTTTAAATCTATCCTTCTCCCTTGGTGATTAATAAGTAATCCGTAGATGAGACTCGGAAACCATGTAAACACCCATTTCTTTATCAAGCTTGCCCTAAGTGGTCCTGTATTTGGGTTGTGTAAAGCCTTCTGCAGGGACTCACTCCAAGCACCTAGGTCAGTAGTACTCAGGGCTAAAAACTATGAGCTAGATCCCCAAACTGAAAAGTGCAAGGCAGGACAGTGGCAACAAAAGATGATAAAGAAACCAGATGCCTTTTGCAACAGTATGAGGAAATAAGTGTATAAATTTGTTTTATATCCTATAGGTACAAATTTACAGAATTAGTACATCTCCTTTCAAGTAACACAGGCAGAAATTATTGCCCTCTGTACAAACTTCAGGCATGCATGCAGTCCACAAGATGAGAACTCTAGCAAATAAACTCTTTCACATTCCACCAAGGAATTAATAATAGTCTTTCAGAGCCACAAGAAACTACGAATTAGGAAGATAGTTGATCTAATTCAGTATAAACCAATTATTCTTATGATAATACTTCTAATATGACGCATCTTTTTTGCATAATTTAATTTCTAAACACAGTGTATTACTTTTTTATTGGACCACATTTTGTAGGATTTAAGTTAGTTTATTCAATAAAATTATTTGTCTGACTTTTGCTAAGTAGTCTATGATAAAAATCTGTTGATCTCTGGTATAAATCATTATACAATAGATGTCACTGATTCACAGTTGCAATGACAGTTCTAATAACATGATTCTAAAAACAAACATTTATAATGACTATGTTTTCACAGCACGGATGCTTTCAATCTCCTATTAAACACAGAAAACTAGGATTCTGGACACTGCTTTTATAATTTCCATGTATCTTAGAGAGTTCTGTTGTTTCTTTTATATAAATAATCAGGGAAGTAATTAAAGAATGATAATTCATATTTGTTTCAGATCAGAAAACTTCATTAACAGTTTCTGAATCAAATTTAACAGCTATGTAAATTAGTAAATTATTTAAAATTACTATTTTTCAAAGAAATGGAACAAATAATTCTAAAATTTATATGGAACCAGAAAAGACCTCGAATAGCCAAAGGGATATTGAAAAAGAAAGCCAACGTTGGTGGCATCACAATTCCGGACTTCAAGCTCTATTACAAAGCTGTCATCATCAAGACAGCATGGTACTGGCACAAAAACAGACACATAGATCAATGGAACAGAATAGAGAGCCCAGAAATAGACCCTCAACTCTATGGTCAACTAATCTTCGACAAAGCAGGAAAGAATGTCCAATGGAAAAAAGACAGCCTTTTCAATAAATGGTGCTGGGAAAATTGGACAGCCACATGCAGAAAAATGAAATTGGACCATTTCCTTACACCACACACAAAAATAGACTCAAAATGGATGAAGGACCTCAATGTACGAAAGGAATCCATCAAAATCCTTGAGGAGAACACGGGCAGCAACCTCTTCGACCTCTGCCGCAGCAACATCTTCCTAGGAACAACGCAAAAGGCAAGGGAAGCAAGGGAAAAAATGAACTACTGGGATTTCATCAAGATCAAAAGCTTTTGCACAGCAAAGGAAACAGTTAACAAAATCAAAAGACAACTGACAGAATGGGAGAAGATATTTGCAAACGACATATCAGATAAAGGACTAGTGTCCAGAATCTATAAAGAACTTAGCAAACTCAACACCCAAAGAACAAATAATCCAATCAAGAAATGGGCAGAAGACATGAACAGACATTTCTGCAAAGAAGACATCCAGATGGCCAACAGACACATGAAAAAGTGCTCCATATCACTTGGCATCAGGGAAATACAAATCAAAACCACAATGAGATATCACCTCACACCAGTCAGAATGGCTAAAATCAACAAGTCAGGAAATGACAGATGCTGGCGAGGATGCGGAGAAAGGGGAACCCTCCTACACTGTTGGTGGGAATGCAAGCTGGTGCAGCCACTCTGGAAAACAGCATGGAGGTTCCTCAAAATGTTGAAAATAGAACTGCCCTATGACCCAGCAATTGCACTATTGGGTATTTACCCTAAAGATACAAATGTAGTGATCCAAAGGGACACATGCACCCGAATGTTTATAGCAGCAATGTCCACAATAGCCAAACTATGGAAAGAACCTAGATGTCCATCAACAGATGAATGGATCAAGAAGATGTGGTATATATACACAATGGAATACTATGCAGCCATCAAAAGAAATGAAATCTTGCCATTTGCAACAACATGGATGGAACTAGAGCGTATCATGCTTAGCGAAATAAGTCAAGCAGAGAAAGACAACTATCATATGATCTCCCTGATATGAGGAAGTGGTGATGCAACATGGAGGCTTAAGTGGGTAGAAGAATAAATGAAACAAGATGGGATTGGGAGGGAGACAAACCATAAGTGACTCTTAATCTCACAAAACAAACTGAGGGTTGCCGGGGGGAGGGGGTTGGGGAGAAGGGGGTGGGATTATGGACATTGGGGAGGGTATGTGATTTGGTGAGTGCTGTGAAGTGTGTAAACCTGGTGATTCACAGACCTGGGGATAAAAATATATGTATATAAAAAATATATGTTTATAAAAAATAAAAAAAAAAAAAAAAAAAAACATATAATTTAAAAAAAAAAAAAATTACTATTATGGAAATGGAAATGTATTTACTTCAACTTTATTTGTACAAATTTCATTTGTTTATTTAATGTATCATTCTAATGTTTGTGTAAATTTTAACCAAACCTAATGTAGAGATACTAATATTTTCTTTCAGTGAGTTTATCAGTTTAATCCTAGATAAGTAGTTTTTGATGTTGGAACAGTCAAGCATGTCTCAGTATCTTGTGATGGCATTGTGATTCATTTTTTTAGTCACAAATAAAGTAGAATTTTTGAAATATGGATTGATTTTTATTGAATTAAAGTAGACTCAAAGGTTTCCTGATAATGATGTAACTCTCACTTGTATATTAATACCTGCATGATGTTATTTTAGGCTTCTATTTCCTCTTATTAAAAAATGATAACTTTTGGATAGTGTGAGTGTAATTATAGCATATGCCTGGAGCTGTAGTGGCACTTATTAGATCATTACTAAAACTGGTTGCATCAGAATTTTTAAATATTGGATTGAACCATATGAAACTGCCAAGTACAAAAATGGCAATCTAATTGGATTCATCTAATACATCCATCTCCCTAATACACTGTATACATACATACACACAGACTTGTATGCAAATATAAATACCAAATACCATGTCCAGGCACACATTATTATCTTAATTCAATTTTCCACTTCTCCTCTTTGCCAAATTATAGGGGGAAAGTTACTCTCTGCTATAAAAGGGGAAAGAAAAAAAAACCCCAAAATTCCTTTTAATAAAAAAAATCAATGTAAATCACTCAAAAAGTTTTAAATTCACACTCGAGAATAACCAGTAAATGCAAATGATGGTTTTAAGCACCATAATTTTGAAGTTGAATGACATGAAGAGTATGTATAACACATTAGAGAAGGTGTGCAGTCTCACCATTCATCACCTTGGTTGTTAACTGGGTCATCTTAACACTCAAATCTCATATATGACTTTCCCCATCATTATTCTCGTCTTTCTGAGTTATGGAGGGGTTGCGACTTTGAATCCTCATAGTAAATATCTGTGATA
Organism: Mustela lutreola; assembly: GCF_030435805.1. Lineage (NCBI taxonomy): Eukaryota > Metazoa > Chordata > Mammalia > Carnivora > Mustelidae > Mustela > Mustela lutreola. Next base: position 31,390,022 of record NC_081308.1, on the reverse strand, counting down.
AAGGGCTTTGTAATTACAGTATTTTATTGCTTTCCAATAGCACAGGACTTATGGTAAACTCCTACAATATGCTATATACTGTAAAATTGTGATATTATTTATATGAAATATGAAAATTAGTAATTCCAGCAACTATAACTAATTTAGCACCCTAAAATAGGTTTTCGGTTGAATCCAAAATTTCCTAATTCCATAGGAATATTTGCTTATGTGAATGTTTTCCATTGATTTACATCAATAGCAGAATAAGAGCAAAGAATTCTTTTTTTTTAAAGATGCTTTTATTTTTTTTAAGGATTTTATTTATTTATTTGAGAGACACAGAGAGAGAGAGACAGAACACAAGCAGGGTGAGAGGCAGAGGGAGAGGGAGAAGCAGGCTCCCTGCTAAGCACAGAGTCCAATGTGGGGCTAGATCCCAAGACCCTGGGGACCCTGGGATCATGACCTGAGCCAAAGTCAGATGTCCAACAGACTGAGCCCCCCAGGTACCCCCAAGGCAGAGAACTCCTTAGTATAGAAATGTATGTTCTTTTAGCAGTAACTTAAATTTATGTTATTTTTACATGAATCAACTCACTTGTTAGATATCCAATAATCTGGTAAAATAAGCAGAAACTGTGATTTCTACAAAACATCTGAGAAATCTGAGTATCTCTGATAGGGGGTATCTTCAGTATTTTAAAACATTACCTTTAATTAGTATATACCAATATAAATTTTCAGGAGTGTTCCTAGAGAAAAACATTATAGTCTATTCTTAACAAAGTCTGAAATGTCCCTTTAGGAATGAATTGTGCCAAAAAAAAAGAAATTATCAATCCTTAAACATATTTATGTTTGGGCAAAATTATATAAATATATATACTCTAAATTTACAAATCTTACAAATTTTTATATTTACAAAGATGTATGTAAATAACTATCAATACAAAGAGATATAAAGGTAAAATTTAATCTTTAAGTATTGAGAAAGATATGCATAGTACTTTAACACAGTACTAAATAGCACTGTCTAAATGCCCAAAGAGTAGGAATGCGATATATGGTAGATTGCTCTGATAATGTGATCAGCCTTAAAATACCTAATAAAGCTGAGCCTAAAAATTATTTGTAAACTGTATGATACATCCTTACATCTTTAATAGTTAATTCCAATGAATTTTGAGAAGAGGCAAAGCCATTAAATATATTATGTGAATCAACATCTGCATCCTGCTGGTAACCAAAAGCTAAAACTCCCACTGTGATGACAGAAACTCATATGAGCACAGTAAGCTCATTTTCATTAAATTGTTCCTTCAAATTTGTTAATGCATTTTATTTAAGGCAGCCATGATCTAGCTAAAACATAGACTAGGTAATATTTATAAGTTATTCCCATTTTATCTCTAGGAAGATTTTAAGAATTTTTTTAAATGAGCATAACAAAAAGGAGGCATTGTTATGCTTGAAATACTTGGATTTAAACTATTCCATTGAAGAGGCTTTTATAAACAGATAGAAACTAAGCTCAGAGCTGGCCTTACAAGTTTATTAAAGGAGGTCATCAATTCTGTATCACGATAAAAATCTCTCTGATAGAAACTCTTATTAAAATGTATTTCCCTGACAATGCAATCCGATGCCTGAAATACCACCATGAAATGTGTGTTGTCACTGATTAGAGAGAAGCTGAAGAACAAGTGTTGATTATAAATTTGTAGCTTGAGGGTAAAATATTGATGTCTTAGTAAGAGAACAGATATTAGAGATCAACTAGGTTGTAATGAAATCACCATAGCAGCTTGGGAAGCCAGCAGATTGTCTGGCATCACTTTCAGGAGAAATGTGGTTGCAGGGTGTAGTATCACCTGGGGACTCCTGACCATCTAGGAGTGGCTCAGAAGGGAAGCAAAAAATAAAATTAACCAGGAACTATAGTGTACAAAGTATAGCGTAAGGCAGCCTATCTCATGTAATTTTTCAAAGTTAGATGAGCTTTTTTAGAATATTCCCACTGGATATACATCCGGTAATAGGAAAACAAACTATATTTGTAGTGCGTTTTGTTCCTTTTCAAAAAAAGGCCAGTGAAATTCATCCTACACACCTGTATTGAGTATCAGTTATAGACTTGTGAGGATAACATTACCAGAAGATTTCCAGCATCTCTGAAAATGGTTCCTAATCTCTGGGCTACAGATAGCTAAGGGGCAGCAGAAACCTAGGAAACAGCTCAGGTTCTGTATTGCCTTGTGTACACCAAACAATCTGACAAATAGTTTGCCTAACATGTTTTTAAACATGATCTTTTTGGCATTAGTGAATGCTCTAATAGTTACTATAATAAACTTTTTGCCTTAAAAAGTGGCTGAACTTAGAGTAAACTTTGGTCAGATTTTAATACACACACACACACACACACACACCAGTAAAATAGAAACACACTCAAGTAGAGGGTCTGGTAATTGGTTTGGTGTTCAAAGAATTTGCAGTACTCAAAAGTATGAGACCACTGTTCTTCAGTTTGAATGTAATCTAGAATAGAGCACACCAGGATCCATTAGCATATGCAAGACTGAAATGAAGATCATTTAAAGTACACGGAAAACAGGTGTAGCTTTAAGCCCAAAAGTAGAATTCTTAACTACCCTTTGCACTTCAGCAGGGGAGAAATGAATTTAACTTCATGATCTTAATGCTTCTTTTCGACGACTTTTCCCATAGTAACAAGAAAAAAGTGCGGCTAACAATTCACTGAAAAAGGTCACATTTGAATGTTTACAAACACCCATGTGATGGCTACAAAATCCAGCTGGAGACTGACTCTGATGATTACAGGGACTAGGTTATTAAAATTGTGGAGCTAAGATTTACTGCTAGACTGGAAAACTGGAAGAAAATAATTCCTCAAAATATAATAAACAATGAATTCAACAGTTATCAAGAAGTTAACAGTGTAGGGGGAAGGAAAGGGAGGCATCTAAAAGGATATAAAATCAAATCAATTTGCATGCCCGTTTCAATAAATTGAATAATTAGGTTTGAGGTTTTACTAGCTCGGCAAAGATTCTATCCGGGAGTTGAGTAACATAGAGGGTATGTTATTAACAAATAAAATAAATACCTTATTAATCACAACAAACTAACAAGAAAAAAATCCTGCCATTCTATAACTGCGTACTAGTTACAATCAGAATATGACTTCTGTTATCAAGGCTTTAACTTTGTTTTAATGACTAAATTTTCTAGGTGTTTGGAGCAAGCTACAGAGATTGGTTTATGATTGCACAAGGCCCTATTCACATGTATACATGGTGCCTTCCCTATTTCTTTTCAAACGATCTTTTTAAGGTTTATTTATTTATTTATTTTAGAGAGAAAGAGAGAGAGAGGGTGCACAGGTTGGGGAACGGGCAGAGCAAGAGGGAGAGAAGCAGACTCCCAGCTGAGCAGGGAACCTGACTTGGGGCTCAATCTGACGACCCCAATATCATGACCTGAGCCGAAACCAAGAGTCAGATGCTCAACTGACTGAGCCAGATAGGTGCCCCTCCTTTCAAAAGATTTTAGAGGCCACACATATTGCATTGAGTTTGCACATCATGTTGTTTATTCCATCCAAAATTACTCTTTTCCCATCCATCCCTTTTTATTCTTTCCAACTCCCACCACTGCAGATCTCACCTCCTCATACATCTGTCTGGTAATTTATTTACTGCTCTGGACTTCTGCCCTTTCTCCTTCCTCAGCCACTTTCACACAAATTTCTTATCACTTTCATCTGGTTGGAAGTGCCTTAAAGGGAAAGACCAGCGCACAACACACAAAAGATACTTCAAAGTTTCGACTGCATATATGGAATTAGATGCATATATGGATGGGTGGATGGAGAGAGGGTGACATCCCCATTCAAGATACATTTGAACTACCAGGAAAGACTGCCTTGTAGTCATCAGCATGGATCCCTAAAGTGCCACATTCAATCCCTAATTGTGAGAAGAGGTTGCATGAGTAGGATTAACCTCAAGCCAGATGGCCGAAATGTTGTAGGAGGTGACAAATAGAGGTAGTCAGCTGATCACTCTCCACATGGCTGAGTAGCTTGTCCCACACATTAAAGAGGCACTAAGAGGTACACTAATCACCCCACTTTTTTTTTAAGATTTTATTTATTTATTTGACAGATCACAAGTAGGCAGAGAGGCAGGCAGAGAAAGGAGGAAGCAGGCTCCCCACCGAGCAGAGAGTCTGACATGGGGCTCGATCCCAGGGCCCTGGGATCATGAACTGAGCCAAAGGCAGAGGCAATCCAGGTGTCCCTCACCCCACTTAAAAAAAAAAAAAAAAGATTTTATTTACTTTGAGAGAGAGAGAGAGAATGAGAGAGCAAGCATGAGAGGAGAGAGGTCAGAGGGAGAGGCAGACTCCCTGCCACGCAGGGATCCCACTGTAGGACTTGATCCCAGGACTCCAGGATCATGACCTGAGCCAAAGGCAGTTGCTTAACCAAACTGAGCCACCCCGATGCCCCTAATACACTTTTTAAATATTGTGATAAAAACATAATTTCAATTTACCCTGAGCAATTTTCACATATACACTACAGTATTTTTAACTTTGTGCAAAATATTGCATAATAGATTCCCTAAAATTTTCACATCTTGCATTACTTAAATTATATACCCATTGGATAACTCCATTTCCCCCTCTGCCATTCCCTGGCAATCACTATTCTATGTTCTGGTACTAGAAGTTTAATTATTTTTGATATCTCATAGAAGTGGATGCATACAGTATTTGTCTTTTTTAATTGGTTTATTTTATTTAGCATAATATCTTCCAGTTTCACCCAGGATATAGAATTTCTTCCTTTTTAAGGCTGAATAATATTCTATTTATATACCAGGTTTTCTTTATATGTTCATCTATCAATAGACACTTTTTAAACTTTTAATCCCAGTTACTTAACATAGTGTTATATTAGTTTCAGGAGCACAATATAGTGATCCAACACTTTCATATATCACTCAGTGCTCATCACAAGTTCCCTCCTCAATCCCCATCATCTATTTAACCCATCTTCCCACCTGCCTCCCCTCTAGTAACCATCAGTTTGCTCTCTATAATTAAGTCAGTTTCTTGATCTCTCCCTCTTATTTTTTTCCCTTTGTTTTGTTTCTTAAATTCCATGAGTGAAATCATATAGTATTTATCTTTCTCTGACTGTATTATTTTGCTTAGCATTATACTCTCTAGCTCCATCCATATCATTGCAAATGGCAAGATCTCATTCTTCTTTATGGATGAATAATATTCTATCATGTATATATACCACATCTTCCCTGTTCAGCAGGGAACCTCACATGGGCCTCAATCCCAGAACCCTGGGATCATGACCTGACCTGAAGGCAGATGCTTAACTGACTGAGCCACCCAGGAGCCCCCAGTTTTGGTAGTTCATGTTTCTGGGAATTTATCGATTTCTTCTAGGTTGTCCAATTTTGTTGGTATATAGTTTTTCATAATATTCTCTTATGATTATTTGTATTTCTGTAATGTTGGTTGTTATTTCTCTTCTCTTATTTGTGATTTTATTTATTTGAGTCCTTTCTCTTTTTTTCTTCACAAGCTTGGCTAGACATTTATCAATTTCATTGATTTTTTTTTTTTCAAAGAAACAGCTCCTAGTTTCATTGATCTGTTTTATTGTTTTTTAACTTTTGATATCACTTATTTTTCTCTGATCTTTTTTATTTCTTTCCCCCTACTGGCTTTAGGTTTTGTTTGTTTTTCTTTTTTGGTTCTTTTAGATGTAAGATTAGGTCATTTATTCTAGATTTTTTCTTACCTCTTGAGGTAAACCTGTATTGCTATATACTTCCCTCTTGGAACCACTTTTGCTGTATCGCAGAGGTTTGGGACAATTGTGTTTTCATTCTAATTTGCTTGCAGGTACTTTTATATTTCTTCTTTGATTTCCTGGTTGACCCATTCATTGTTTAGTAGCATGTTATTTAATCCCTGTGTATTTGTGGTCTTTCCAGTTTTTTTCTTATAGTTGACTTCTAGTTTCATACAGTTGTGGTCAGAAAATACACATGGTATGATTTTGATCTTGAATTTGTTGAGGTTTGTTTTGTGGGCTAAGATGTAATTCGTTCTAGAGAATGTTCCATGTACATCTGAAAAGAATATGTATTCTGTGTGTTTCAGGATAGAATGTTCTGTTAAATTAATCTGTTTCAGTGTGTCACTGAGAATCACTGTTTTCTTGTTGATATTCTGTTCAAATGATCTGTCCACTGATGTCAGTGGGGTGTTAAAGACCCCTATTACTATTGTATTATTAATGATTAGTTCCCTTATGTTCGTTGTTAATAGTTTTATATATTTAGGTACTCCCATGTCGGATCCATAACTACTTACAATTGCTCTATCTCCTTATTGGATTTTCCCCTTTATGATTATATAGTGTCCTTCTTTGTGTCCTGTTATAGTGTTTGTTTTAAAGTCTAGTTTGTCCAATGTAAGTATTGCTACTCTGGCTTTCTTTTGACATCCATTTGTGTGATAGATTTTCCTCTAACTTCTCACTTTTATCCGTAAGTGTCTTTAGATCTAAAATGGGTCCCATTTAGGCAGCGTATATATAGGTTATTTTTTATCCATTCTGTCATCCTATGTCTTTTTACTGGAGCAGTTAGGCCATTTACATTCAAAGTAATTATTCATAGATATGTATTTATTGCCATTTTATTATTTGTTTTGTTGTTGTTTCTGAAGATTTTCTCTGAAATTCCCTTTAAAAAAAAAAAAGATATTTATTTATTCATGAAAGACAGAAAGAGAGAGGGAGAGGAAGAAGTAGGCTCCCCTCGGAGCAGGGAACTTGATGTGGGGCTTGATCCCAGGACCCTGGGATCATGACCCACGCCAAAGGCAGACACTCAACTAACTGAGTCACCCAGGCACCCCTCTCTGATCTTTTCTTGTCCTTCTTTTGTGTTTTGTGATTTTCTTTAGCAATATATTTGGATTTCTTCCTCTTTATTCTTTGCATATTTATCAGTGATTTGACCTATGGTTATCATCAGATTTGTATATAATCTCTTTTGCATATAGCAGTCTATATTAAGTTGATGTTCATCTAAGTTTCATCACATTCTTTTCTCCTCTCCTCTCCACATGTTATTGTATTTTATATCCCTTTTTGTGTGAGTTCTTTGAGTAATTTCTTTTACAGAAATATTCTTTTTTTTTTTTTTTTTTTTTTTTTTTTACTACTTTTGTGTTTCCTATCTCTATACTGTCACTTTTGGTCTCTCCTTTCCACTCACAGTGTCCTTTTTCATATTTCTTACAGAGCTGTTTTAGGGGTCATAAATTCCTTTAGTTTTTGTTTGTCTGGGAAACTCCTTAACTCTCTTTCTATTCAGAGTAATAGCCTTGCCAGATAGAGTATGCTTGGCTGCCAATTTTTCCCATGCAGCATGTTGAATATACCATGCCACACCTTCTAGCTTGCAAAGTTTTTGTTAAAGAATCTCCTGCTAGCCTTTAGGGTTTTCCCTTGTAAGTTACTGACATCTTTTGTATTGCTGCTTTTAAGATTTTTTTTATTACTACATTTTGCAAATTTAATTACAATATTTCTTGGTGTGAGTCTGCTTTTGTTGATTTTAATAAGAGTTCTCTGTGCCTCATAGATCTTGATGTTCGTTTCCTCCCCAGATTAGTGAAGCTTTTGACTTTTATTTCTTGAAATAAATTTTCTGCTCCCTTTTGTCTCTCTTTGTCTTCTGGAACTCCTAGAATATGAATGTTATTACATTTGATGCAGTCCCTGAGTTTCCTAAGTCTATACTCATTTTGTATAATTCTTTTTTCTCTCTATTGTTTAGCTTGATTACTTTCTATTAATCCATTCTCTAGGTCACTAATTTGTTCCTTTGCTTCTTCCATCCTTCTGTTTATTTCCATTAAGCATGTTTCTCATTTCATTTATTGAGCCTTTTATCTTTGTGGTGTTACTTCTTATCCCTGTGTTAAGGGTCTCACTCAGGTCTTTCATTCTTTTCTCAAGTCCAGTGAGTTCCCTTATGATCACTGCTTTAAATTATCTATCAGGCATGTTACTTATATCTGTTTTGCTTAGATATCTGCCTGTGGCCTTGTCGTGTTCTTTCAATTGGGATAAATTTCTCTGTCTCGTCATTTTGTTTGCCTCTCTGTGTTTGCTTTTCTGTGTTAAGAAAATCAGCTGTGGGGTGCCTGGGTAGCTCAGTGGGTTAAGCCTCTGCCTTTGGCTCAGGTCATGAATCCAGGGTCCTGGGATCAAGCCCTGCATCAGGGTCTCTGCTCAGCAGGGAGCCTGCTTCCCCCTCTCTCTGCCTGCCTCACTGTCTACTTGTGATGTCTGTCTGTCAAATAAATAAATAAAATCTTTTAAAAAAATTAAAAAAGAGAAATTTTAAAAAAAAGAAAAAAAAAAAACCCTGAAAATCAGCTGTGTCTTCTGTTCTTGAAAGTAGTGACTTTATGAAGAAGTCTTGGGCAGCCCTGCAGTGCAGGGTCCCCTGTTCACCAGAACCTGGCACTTCAGGAGAGTATCCTGTGTGTTATTTACACCCTGGTGTTATGTGTGAGTCACTTCTTTCCAATGCAGTCATCTACACTGCTTCTCTGCCTGTTGTGGGCTATCCTTGCTCTCTGTGGTGTTAGTGGGACCCAGGCAGGGTTGTTGTTTTTCATTGTTGTTGGGATATAGAAGTTCTTTATATATTTCTATATATTAACCCCTTATCTGATATATGGTTTGTAAGTATATTCTCCCACTTTATAATAATTTGTGATTTGTAGTAATCACTCTGTTGATTATTACCTTTGCTGTGCAGAAGTTTTGAAGTTTGATGTAGTCACATTTGTCTACTTTTGCATCTACTGTATGTGTTTTAGAGTCATATCTCAAAAACCATTGTCTATGCCAATGCCATGATGCTTTCTCCTATGTTTTCTTCTAGGAGTTTTATAGTTTTCATTCTTACAGTTTTTAATCCATTTAGAGTTATTTTTTGTATATGATGTAAAGTAAGTATCTCTCTTCATTCTTTTACATGTATACCTAGTGTTCCCCATATCATTTGTTAAAAAGACTATCCTTTCCTAATTGGGTAGTAATGTCACTATTTTCAAAGATCATTTGGTCATATATGCAAGCTCTGTTCCACTGGTCTATTTATCTAACCTTATATCAGTACCACACTAGTTCGATTATGATAAATTTCCCATATGTTTTGAAATTAGAAATGTGAGGCCTCCAGCTTTCTTCTTCTTTCTCAAGATTCTTTTGGCTATTCAAGGTCCTTTCAGATTCCGTATATATTTAAGGATTTTTTTTCTATTTCTGCACAAAAATACCAGTGAGATTTTTTTGATTGATGATTTTTTAGAGTATGTTTTAGCTTCACAGCAAAAATTGAAAGGATCTTCAGCCATAAAAAAAAGAAGGAAATCTTGCCATTTGCAATGACATGGATGGAGCTAGAGAAATAAGTTAGTTTAGTCAGAGAAAAAAACAAATACCATATGATTTACTCATATGTGGAATTTAAGAAATAAAACAAATAAGCAAAGGGGAGAATAAAAGAGAGAGACAAACCAAGAAACACCTTTGTCATGACTGAGAAAAAACTGATGGTTACCAGAGGGGAGTTAGGTATAGGGATGGGTGAAATAGGTGACAGGGATTAAGGAGGGCACTTGTTGTGTTGAGCACTGGTTGATGTATGGAATTGTTGAATCACTATGTTGTATACCTGAAAATAACATAACACTGTGTGTTAACTATACTGGGATTAAAATAAATAAAATAATTAAATCAAATTATTAAATTAAATTAAAAACTAGAAACAAAAAAATTCAAAGGAAGGTACAGAGGTTTTTCATATACCCTCTCCCTCCACACATATAGAACCTCCCCCCATTATCAATGTCCTACACCAGAAAGTACATTTAGTGCACTTGATAAATGTATTTTGACCATAGTTACCTAAAGTCCACAGTTTATCTTAGAGTTCATTCTTGGTGTTATATATTGTGTGAGTTTAGACAAATACATGACATGTATCCATTATTATGGTGCCCAGGAACTCCAGAACCTTCATAATTGTGGAAGCCAATTTCTTTATGTATGTGTGTGTATAGATATACATAGATATATAACTGCATCCTGTTTTGTATACACACATTCTACTGGTTCTGCATTGCTGGAAAACGCTATTTAATACATCACCTCTCTTACATAAAATGCCCCACATTATAGAAAACAATAGTTGATAATAACCAATAATTACAGAATTTATAATATGTGTTTTCTGGGAAAGGATATACATCAGACATCTGGAGTGCCAGTTGTGTTCTATTTCTTGACAAGAGCTATAGATACAGGAGCATTTACTTGCAGTAATTTGCTAAAATAAGCAAATACATTTTAAGTCATTTTCTCTATGTTGTTTCAAGGGGAAAAAAACCTTAAAAATAAGCAAAAAAAAAATCATTCAATAAACTGACAATAAATCAAGATGCCCTTAATTCAAACTCCACTGTTGTAGAAAGTTAAAATTAGTATGACTTCCACTAACTATAAATTTAGAAGTGATTGGAAGTATCTTTGCAAATATGAAATTACTGCTGGGTGTTCAGAATGTGGAAATTATAGCATAAATATATCCTTACATTGTCCCTAAACCAAGATTATAATCAAAAGCCATAGACAACATAAAGCTAATCTCACTAATCAGTGGAGGAAAAACCCAATATGGCCTGCCTAAACTATCTGAACAAAACTTTTTTAAATAATAGATCAACATTACCAGGTAATGTGTCTGGAGGAATTTGAAATTCAGATGAGACAAACCTTGAAGCCAGTGTATATTTAAAAGCAAATCTAGGGCGCCTGGGTGGCTCAGTTGGTTTAGCATCTGCCTTCAGCTCAGGTCATGATCCCAGGGTCCTGGGATAGAGCTCCACATTGGGCTCTCTGCTAAGTGGGAAGCCTGCTTCTCCCTCTCCCACTACCCCTGCTTGTTCTCTTTCTCCATGTCTCTCTCTGTCAAATAAATAAATAAAATCTTTAAAAAAAAAGCAAATCTAAAAATTCAACATATGCTTAGTTCACACTACATATGAAGTTTTCTATAGATGAAAATGTCTTAGAGTGCTACCCTTCTTAATCATTTAAGGAGCTTTGAGTACCTCAAAAGTTGCTTCTAGCTATAAGGTATTGTTACTTATATATAACTCACTTTATATATTTTTAAAAATATATATTTAGGGCGCCTGGGTGGCTCAGTGGGTTAAGCCGCTGCCTTCGGCTCAGGTCATGATCTCAGGGTCCTGGGATCAAGTCCCGCATCGGGCTCTCTGCTCAGCGGGGAGCCTGCTTCCCTCTCTCTCTCTCTCTGCCTGCCTCTCCGACTACTTGTGATTTCTGTCAAATAAAAAAATAAAATCTTTAAATATATATATATATTTAATGTATTCATCCTAGGAAAACATATCAGGACCAGATATTAATTTATCTACATTATAGTTACTAAACTATTGCCAACATAAGTGCATTCCAAATGGTTTAATTCTGGGTCTGACTCATTTTCCTGCTGGTCTTTTCTACGTGATGCAGGTTTCCATCTCCTTCAAAAACAAAGATAAGGTATCTGGAAGAGGCATGCTTAAAATTCTTTAATAAATACTAGAAACCAGTCCAACATTCCCAGATGTACCCTTCCCAAACACCATAGTATACATTGCAAGTTTTTAAAAAGCATAATTTCCTTGGGAAGCCTGGGTGCCTCAGTTGGTTAACTGTCTGCCTTTAGCTCAGATCATGATCCCAGTGTCCTCAGGGTCTTGGGATTGAGCCCCATATCAGACTCCCTGCATAGCAGGGGAGTCTGCTTCTCCCTCTCCTTTTGCCCCTCTGCTCACATTCTCTCTGCCTTGCTCTCTCTCAGGTAAATAAATAAAATCTTAAAAAAATAAAAATAAATAAAAAGCATAATTTCCACTTATATGGCAATGTCTTGTTAATGAAATGAGCATAAGAAGGTTTATTATGCATCTAAAAGTTTTAGGATTCCATAACAAGGTTGATAAAATGTTATGGCTATATAAGAAAAACAGTAAACATAATTCAGAGTTTTACATGCTCAGTTTTAATATTGGACTTACACACTCTAAAATATATTTTCCATAATTAAGACTCGATCCCAGGACCCTGAGATCATGACCTGAGCCGAAGGCAGCGGCATAATATTCCATAATTTTATGATAAAGACTCAGCATTGCTCCAGCTTTAAAGTTAGAGTAGAGGGGAACTTGGGTGGCAGAGTCAGTTGAGCACTGTCTTTGGCTCAGGTCATGGTCTCAGGGTCCTAGGAACAAGCCTGGCCTCAGGCTCCCTGCTCAGCAGGGAGTCTGCTTCTCTCTCTCTCCCTCTGTCCAACCCCCTCTCTCCCCTTCCACTAGTGTGCATGTTCTCTCCCTCAACCTTTCTCAAATAAATAAAAAAATCTTGGGTGGATGGGGTACCTGGGTGATGGACATTAAGGAGAGCTGGTGATGTAATGAGCCCTGGGTATTATATAAGAATAGTGAATCACTGAATTCTATCCCTGAAACGAATAATATACTGTATGTTAATTAATTGAATTTAAATTTAAAAATAATAAATAAAATCTTTTAAAAAATTAAAAAGTTACAGTAGAGTGCTTATTAATCATATTAACAAATGAGGTATAAATTATATTTAATTATCCTTTAATCTTCCTATTAACTTAACATATTAAAATACATGTGCGAAATTCCATTTATGTGTGTTTTAAAGTGAAAAAATTTGGGCGCCTGGGTGGCTCAGTGCGTTAAGCCGCTGCCTTCGGCTCAGGTCATGATCTCAGGGTCCTGGGATCGAGTCCCGCATCGGGCTCTCTGCTCAGCAGGGAGCCTGCTTCCCTCTCTCTCTCTCTCTCTCTCTGCCTGCCTCTCCATCTACTTGTGATTTCTCTCTGTCAAATAAATAAATAAAATCTTTAAAAAAAAATAAAATAAAGTGAAAAAATTTATATAATCTAGTACTTTAAACCTAGCAAACACCAAAATAAACAGGATTGTGCCCAATTATTTTTAAGAAAAGCCAAAGAATTCTGCTAAAACATATCTTATCTCTAATTAGAAAAGAACTAATTAATATTAACTTAGAGTGGTTAACTAAATCAGACACAATGCAGGAGTTTGTGTGCCCAGAAATTCATAGAGGAGACATTTCAGTGACAGCTTTGCTGTAAATGTCACTGAAGTTTTTGAATACCAGCCAATCCTAATAGATTGCTCCTGATATTATTAAAAATAACTGCTCCTGATGTCATTAAAAATATAATAACAGTGGGGCACCTGAGTGGCTCACTGGGTTAAAGCCCCAGCCTTCAGCTCAAGCCATGATCCCAGGGTCTTGGAATCAAGCCCCGCATGGGGCTCTCTGCTCAGCAGGGGGCCCACTTCCCCCTCTCTCTCTGCCTGCCTCTCTGCCTACTTGTGATCTCTGTCTGTCAAATAAATAAAATCTTAAAATATATATATATATATAATAACAGTGTTTTTTGGAAACACCATCATGTTTCATATGGAAAAAGGGTGATATTCAGAAGAATTGGCTTCCATTGCTAATGAATCCTACAATATAAAAGGGAAGTACAGATAGATAGATAGCACAGGATCCTGAAGAATCCTGACTGTGTCAGGCATTAACCTTTACTATATCTTGAATAGGTTATGAGGTCCAGAGAGCATTGGTAGACAGTTCTGGCATCAGGTGTGGACAGCAAAGACAGTAGCCAGTTACCATCTAACAAAGAAGTACCTCAAGATTTTTTCCACTGGCAAATATATGCCAACTGTGTGTCAGTGGAACCGCAGCCCTGAGTTTAATTCAAACTCATCTACCAAACATCCCCTGTGCTATTATTCTTGCTGTGCATCTCTAATTGGCTTTTCATTTAGAACACAATATGTAGATTAACATTCACTAAAACATCAAAGTTTTGCTATATAATTAATGCATTTGTACAATTTAAAAATAATTTTATACAAATTTCTTAGTAGGCTGATCATGTATTAGCAATAAAAACATAGTTGATAAAGTCAGTTCCCATGGTGTTCCAGGTTACCAATACCAAAAGCACTAAACATGTAAGCCAAATTTAACAGTTTAATAGATGGAAGATGATGGATACAGGTCCCTCAGTGTTGGTTCAGGAGGTTACAGAAAAACAATGGGGAAAGGTTAGAATGATCCATGTGGTATTGGATTAGAACAGGAGATAATCAGAAAGAACTCATGTTTTAGTATAATATAGATACGGATGGATACATATAGAAACATTTATAGGTATTTGTATGGGTAGGAGTTAGTACACACACATATATTTCCTTGCTCTGTCAGCTGAGATGGCCTAGAAGTATTGACATCCCAGTGGCAATGAGCACACTTGGCACCCATTCTCCAATAGATGATACCATTCTCTAATAAAAGCACTAGGACTTCTTAGAGAAATGGCCAATTCCAGGATTGGTACAGGAATATATATATATACATATATATATATATATATGTATATATATGTATATATATATATATAAAATAGCTGTAAAGCCTCTTGTAGTGAGAGTATGGATATTCCCCAAAAATCCCCACAAAGATGAGGAATTGTTAAAGGGACAAAGAAGCCAACAGCATGAGTTCCCAATAGCCAAAACTGGAACAATTTGAGCACCAAAATACATAAAGTAGTATGAGATTATAATGCAGTGTTTAAGATAAATACCCCCAAACCCATAATAATATAAATAAACGATTGACTAAATAAAAATAAACTGAAGAAAACAGACAATTCCAAATAATTTATGCACATGAATACCTAAGCTCCTTGAAGAGGTGGCATATAACTTCCAACTCCGTAAGTGAAGGCACAGCATAATGACTTCATTCCAAAGAGTACAGTATAGAAAGGGGGAAGTAAGTATACCTTCAATAGAGAAATCTTACAGTTTATCTCAGGTAAGTGAGCAACGTTAACATTAACAGTGATAGGTCCTGGTGATACCATGTTCCCTTGATAAAATGTGATGAGAATGGTATTTTACCTCAGTGGTCTTCTGCTTCTACACCAGCATAAGTCAAGTCTAATCATGAGAAACACATCAGACAAAGCCAAAATGAGGAACACTGTTCAAAATACCTAACAAGTTCTCAAATTATGAGTTGAGTCTGAGAAACAGTCATGGCCAAGTTGAACCTAAGAAGACAGGATAACTAGATTTAATGTGGTATCCTGGATAGGCTCCTCAAAGAGCATAATATTAGGGCAAATCTAAGGAAATATAAAAAAAGTGTAAACTTCAGTTAAAAATAAGGTACCAATATATATGTCTTAGTTGCAACAAAGGTGCCATCATAATGTCAGATGCTAGTAAGAAGGGAAACTGGGTGTGAGTGATATAGAAACTGTACTATTTCTTTTTTTTTAAAGATTTTATTTATTTATTTTACAGAGAGAGACACAGCAAGAGAGGGAACACAAGTAGGGGGAGTGGGAGAGGGAGTAGCAGGCTTCCTGAGGAGCAGAGAGCCTGATGCGGTCCTCTATCTCAGGACCCTGAGATCATGACCTGAGCCAAAGGCAGAGGCTTAACCTACTGAGCCACGCAGGTACCCCAAAACTGTACTATTTGTGAAAATCTTCTGTAAACCTAAAACTGATAATAAAAAATTTTAAAACAAAGTTAGAAGATGGCAAAATGTTATGCTAGCTATAACACTTCATCTCCAATCTAGTGTCTTTCATCTAAGAACTAATTGAGAGTATAAAAGATAAATAGCCTAGTAATATTTCTCTTTTTCTGCTGTCATTTGGGGACCACATACTTTACAATGTGGAACTATTAGTAGGATAAAGTTAAGTAATACTTACTTTTGTACTTCATTAGGTTATATGCAAAGAGAGGATTATTAGTAGGAGAAACCAAATCTACTCTAATCTCAGAAAGATATGTTTCGGAGGAGTCAAGATGGCAGACAAGTAGCAGGCTGAGATGACATAAGGTAGCAGGAGATCAGCTAGATAGCTTATTTAACCATTGCAAACACCTACAAATCCAATAGGAAATCGAAGAGAAGAACAACAATTCTAGAAACAGAAAATCAATCACTTTCTGAAAGGTAGCACCTGTGGAGAAGTGAATCCAAAGTGACGGGAAGATAGACCGCGAGGGGGAGGGGCTGGCTCCCCGCAAGCAGCAGAACAACGGAGCACAAATTCAGGACTTTTAAAAGTCTGCTTCACTGAGGGACATCACTCCAGAGGCTAAACTGAGGGGAAGCCCATGCAGGGTCAGTGTAACCCCAGGTCCCACAGGGTCACAGAAGGACCGGGCCTGTCTGAGTATTGCAGAGCTCACAGGTATTAGAGCAGGGAAGCCGGCTACAGCGACAAAGCCAAGGAGTGAGCTGTCAACTTGGGGTTACCTTGAACCGGGCACAGGCTGGGTGAGCTTCGAGTGTGGCTGGAGGCCAGGGAGTTGGAGTGACAGAGTACTTTTCTCCAAGTGTGTGGCTGGAGGCCAGGGAGGCAGAAGTGACCGAGCGCTTTTCTCCAAGAGTGAGCAATTGAGCACTTTTCTCCAAGCGCGACCAGACGCCAGCGAGACAGGGCTGGTTGGGTGTTTTTCTCTGAGGGTGCACTGAGGAGCAGGACCCCGAGCTCTCAGCTCCTCTGGACCAGAGATTGGGAGGCCGCCATTTTCATTCCTGTCCTCCGGAACTCTATGTGCTCAGGAAACAAAAGCTCCTGAAAGCAAACCTAGGCAGATTACTTAGCCCAGCCCCTGGTAAGGGCGGTGCAATGCTGCCTCTGGCAAAGACACTTCAGAATCACTACGACAGGCCCCTCCCCCAGAAGATCAACAAGAAACCCAGCCAAGAACAACTGTACTCACCAAGGAGAACAGCGGAATTCTAGAGGAGGAGAAAGCAAACCTTATCTGGACAAAATGACAAGGCGGAAAAACAACAAAAGAAAGAACAAGAGGCAGTAGCAAAGTCTAGGGACCTAATCAATACGGACATTGGTAATATGACAGATCTAGAGTTCAGAATGATGATTCTCAAGGTTCTAGCCAGCCTCGAAAAAGGCATAGAAGATATTAGAGAAACCCTCTCAGGAGAGATAAAAGCGTTTTCTGGAGAAATAAAAGAAGTAAAATCTAACCAAACTGAAATAAAAAAAGCTATTAATGAGGTGCAATAAAAAATGGAAGCTCTTAATGCTAGGATAAGTGAGGCAGAAGAAAGAATTAGTAACATAGAAGAACAAATGACAGAGAATAAAGAAGCTGAACAAAAGAGAGACAAACAAATATTGGACCTGGAGGAGAGAATTTGAGATAAGTGACAACATAAGATGACACAACATTAGAATAATTGGGATTCCAGAAGAAGAAGAAAGAGAGAGGGGAGCAGAAGGTATATTGGAGAGAATTATTGTAGAGAATTTCCCTAATATGACAAAGGGAACAAACCTCAAAATCCAGGAGATGCAAAGAACACGCCTCAAAATCAGTAAAAATAGGTCCACACCCATTACCTGATAGTAAAATTTACAAGTCTTAGCAACAAAGAGAAAATCCTGAAAGCAGACCAGGAAAAGAAGTCTGTAACATACAAGGGTAAAAGTATTAGATTGGCAGTAGACTTTTCCACAGAGACCTGGCAGGCCAGAAAGAACTGGCATGATATATTCAAAGCACTAAACAAGAAAAACATGCAGCCAAGAATACTATATCCAGCTAGGCTATCATTGAAAATAGGAGAGATAAAAACCTTCCAGGACAAACAAAAACGGAAAGAATTTGAAAACACCAAAGCAGCTCTATAGGAAATATTGAAAGGGGTCCTATAAGCAAAGAGAGACGCTTAAAGTAGCAGATCAGAAAGAAACAGAGACAATATACAGTAACAGTCACCTTACAGGCAATACAATGGCACTAAATTAATATCTTTCAATAGTTACCCTGAATGGTAATGGGCTAAATGCCCCAATCAAAAGACACAGGGTATCAGAATGGATAAAAAAACAAAACCCATCAATATGCTGCCTACAAGAAACTCATTTTAGACTCGAAGACACCTCCAGATTTAAAGTGAGGGGGTGGAAAACAATGTATCATGCTAATGGACATCAGAAGAAAGCTGGGGTGGCAATCCTTCTTTCAGATCAATTAGATTTTAAGCCAAAGACTATAATAAGAGATGAGGAAGGACACTATATCATACTCAAAGGATCTTTCCAACAAGAAGACCTAACAATTTTAACCATCTATGCCCCTAACATGGGGGCAGCCAACTATATAAATCAATTAATAACAAAATCAAAGAAATACATCGAGAATAATACAATAATAGTAGGGGACTTTAACACTCCCCCCACTGAAATGAACAGATCATCTAAGCAAAAGGTCAACAAGGAAATAAAGGCCTTAAATGACACACTGGACCAAATGGACATCACAGATATATTCAGAACATTTCATCCCAAAGCAACAGAATACACATTCTTCTCTAGTGCACATGGAACATTTTCCAGAATAGACCACATCCTGGGTCATAAATCAGGTCACAACTGGTATCAAAAGATTGAGATAATTCACTGCATATTTTCAGACCACAATGCTCTGAAGCTAGAACTCAATCACAAGAGGAAATCTGGAAAGAACCCAAATACATGAAGACTAAACAGCATCCTTCTAAGAAATGAATGGGTCAACCAGGAAATTAAAGAAGAATTAAAAAAATTCATGGAAACAAATGATAATGAAAACACAATGGTTCAAAATCTGTGGGACACAACAAAGGCAATCCTGAGAGGAAAATATATAGTGGTACAAACCTTTCTCAAGAAACAAGAAAGGTCTCAAGTACACAACCTAACCCTACATCTAATGGAGCTGGAGAAAGAACAAGAAAAAAAACCCTAAACCCAGCAGGAGAAGAGAAATCATAAAGATCAGAGCAGAAATCAATGAAACAGAAATCCAAAAAACAATAGAACAAATCAACGAAACTAGGAGCTGGTTCTTTGAAAGAATTAATAAGATTGACAAACTCCTGGCCAGACTTATCAAAAAAAAAAAAAAAAAAAAAAAAAAAAAAAAAGAGAGAGAGAGAGAAAAAGGACCCAAATAAATAAAATCATGAATGAAAGAGGAGAGATCACAACCAACACCAAAGAAATAGAAACAACTATAAAAACATATTATGAGCAACTCTATGCCAACAAATTTGACAATCTGGGAGAAATGGATACATTCCTAGAGACATATAAACTACCACAACTGAACCAGGAAGAAATAGAGAACCTGAACAGACCCATAACCAGTAAGGAGATTGAAACAGTCATCAAAAATCTCCAAACAAACAAAAGCCCAGGGTCAGACGGCTTCCCAGGGGAATTCTAGCAAACATGTAAAGAAGAATTAATTCCTATTCTCCTGAAACTGTTCCAAAAAATAGAAATGGAAGAAAAACTTACAAACTCATTTTATGAGGCCAGCCTCACCTTGATTCCAAAATCAGACAAGGATCCCACCAAAAAAGAGAATTACAGACCAATATCCTTGATGAACACAGATGTGAAAATTCTCACCAAAATACTGGCCAATAGGATCCAACAGTATATTAAAAGGATTATTCACCACGACCAAGTGGGATTTATTCCAGGGCTTCAAGGTTGGTTCAACATCCACAAATCAATGTGATACAATACATTAATAAAAGAAAGAACGAGAAACATATGATACTCTCAATAGATGCTGAAAAAGCACTTCACAAAGTGCAGCATCCCTTTCTGATTAAAACTCTTCAAAGTGTAGGCATAGAGGGCATGTACCTCAATATTATCAAAGCCATCTATGAAAAACCCACTGCAAATATCATTCTCAATGGAGAAAAACTGAAAACTTTTCCGCTAAGGTAAGGAACATGGCAGGGATGTCCATTATCACTACTGCTATTCAACATAGCACTAGAAGTCCTAGCCTCAGCAATCAGACAACAAAAAGAAATTAAAGGCATCCAAATTGGCAAAGAAGAAGTCAAACTATATACATATATAATGCAGCCATCAATAGAAATGAAATCTTGCCATTTGTGATGATGTGGATGGAACTAGAGGGTATTACGCTTACCGAAATAAGTCAATCAGAGAAAGACAACTATCATATGATCCCCCTGATATGAGCAAGTTCAAATGCAATGTGGGGGTTTGGGGGGTAGGAAAAGAAAAAATGGCAGAAGATGGGATCAGGAGGGAGACAAACCATAAAAAACTCAATCTCAAAAAACAGACTGAGGGTTGCTGGGGGGGGGGGGGACGGGAGAGGGTGTGTGCTATGATGAGTGCTGTGAAGTGTGTAAACCTGGTGATTCACAGACCTGTACCCTGGGGATAAAAGTACATTATATGTTTATTAAAAAATTTAAAAATTAAAAAAAAGCAAAATAATAAAAAAAGATATATTTCTACCCTAAAAGTTCCCACATCATTGCTAGTGCTAATGTTATTTCCTGTCAAAGCATTTACCCAGAAGTGTCCCCATGAATTTTCATGCCCGTAAATCCAGAAGACCAAGACACGTCTCAGCTGCAGCAATGATCAGCTGCTGTTCCATTGACACCATATGATCCTGGGGTCCTGGGATCAAGTCCCCCATCTGGCTCCCTGCTCATGGGAAGCCTGCTTCTCCCTCTGCCTGCCACTCCCTCTGCTTGTGCTCTCTCTCTGGCAAATTAATAAATAAAATCCTTAAGAAAAATAAATAAACAACTGTATTTAATAGAGATTACTTGTGATGTGATCATTTAAGCTACTGGTCATAAGAAAGTGTACCATACTGAACTTGTTCCCAAAGAGAAAATTAAAGATCTTCTGTTATTGGAATAGTTGGATTGCTGGGACCATGCTCCATTTTTTCCCATATTCTTCCTTTGAGAGGGTAGAAGGGGGCTTTGATATCAAGCTCCCAGAAATAAAAGTCTGTCTATTCATTGTAACTTCAGCACTTAGGAAGAGTTCTTCAACCTGTCCATAGAAGTGAAATGCCTGATCTTTTGCTATGAAATCATTAAAGCAAAAATTTTTTTACAGAAAGTTCAATGAAACTATAGCTCCAAGAACTGTACAGTGGATGGCAATGTTCAAAAATTTAGCTCTGTGTTGTCTCCCCTTCTCAGTTCTCTTTGTTGAGCATCCATGAAGATGAGCAATCCCTAAGATTAGTAAATTCCAGTTGCCCCTCAGTTATGTTCTTGTCTCTATAAACTTTTGATGCCCTTTGTTCTGTGGAGTTCAGTAAGGATACCTATTTGCTTTGCTTCAACCATATGGGATTACACAAGGACTCACAAGTCATGTGTGCAGAAACTAAAATGTACTATAATGATGTTAAGACTATGGAATGAATCCAAATCATTGGGCTGAGAAGAATAAGACCACTATACTCTTACTGCATCCTCAATATCCTCAACTGTGAGCTTCCATGCTTAATCTACTTTAAGAACAAGTTCCCTGAAATGGTTCTAAAGATGTCAGACACACAAATGTGATTTGTCTTTATGGTTCCAGGACAAGAGGGATTACAACATGGGTGAGCAGAATTTGAATGGTGTTTAAGAGATGCCTGGGTGGCTCAATTGGTTAAGCATCCAACTCTTGATTTTGGCTCAGATCATAATCTCAGTGTCATGGGATTGAGCCCCATACTGGGCTCTGCCCTGAGCAGGGAGTCTGCTTGGATTCTCTCTCTCCATCTCCCTCTGTCCCTTCCCCCACGCACGCTCTCTCTCAAATAAATAAATAAATCTCACAAAGAGAGAGAGGGAAAGACTCAAAATGAGCTTCCAAATTGTATTAACCTAAGGAATTTCAGCTACCAGACTCACACAGGGCTTGCTGATCAACTGCAAGTCCCCATGTCTCTCAGTCTGAATGTTTTGCTTCCCTCACTGGAGGACAGGCTAGGTCCTGCGTCACCCAATATTTCTTCATAGACTCAGTCTAGAAAAAAGATGTGCATTTCAAGGCCCTCAATGGATGGATCAGAGATGGGAGTGGCCATACCCCTGAGAAGTATGTCTAGTCTTGACCAGGAATTTAACAAAAAGCCTCATTCATATTCCATCAAACACTCCACTCCAGCAAACAGCTCCAACCTCAAAAGACCACTGAGCTCCACCTTCTCTAAGAAGAGCCAGCTTCCATTAGAAGGCATGGAGCAGTTGTCCTGTGACACCTGAAGTTCCTTGTGTCCTCTCATGATCAACTCCCATGTCAGTGCCAAGGCTGATGTTGCACTTTTACTGTTGTCCAAGGAAAAGTAGAAATGAATTACAAATGAAAAAAGAAACTATTTATCACTGTGATGATGAGTTTTAGGTTACACTGTTCCATAACAGTAGGAAATCTGGATAACCCAATTGGAAACTTTGGGCTGTGCTAAACTGAACACCTGTACATTCTTATTATCTAGCTCCAATTTAAATGTTTATCAGTTATTATTTAAAGCACCAATCAGGGGTACCTGGGTGGCTCAGTTGGTTAAGCATCTGCCTTCGGCTCAGGTCATGACCTTAGGGTCCTGGGATTGAGACTCACATTGGGCTCCTTGCCCAGCAGGAGGTCTTCTTCCCTTTCTCCTCCCTGTTCATGCTCTCACTACCTCTCTTTCTAAAATAAATAAATAAAATCTTTAAAAAAGAGAGACAGAAAGAAAATATCTGATGGATCAATGGTAGGGAGTATAAGTTTCAACCCAAGGAAGAAAGCATTTTCTCAATGATATTCAACAGTGCAATGGTTTCTTCCCAAGACAATGATTTCTTCAACACTATAAACATTATAGCAGGAGACATTAAGCATCTCTCACCTCAATAAAGGCTGATTCCACTGTTTATGAGAACAGATGTGTTTGTGTTATCCTTGACTAATTAAATAAAAATTTGGCTAAAGAAATAAACTCAATCTCTTGGTGGCTTTTTCCCCAAATATAAAGTCTAAATACATAATGCTCTCTTTTGTGTTTTGGAAGTAAAAGTTAAGATAATTATCTTTTTATTTTACTCTATTGATTTTCAGTCGTTTATGCTCTTTAATACCTCAAAGTTGAAGAAGACTAGGGCAGGTGGCTGGCTCAGTCAGTGGAGCATGTGACTCTTAGTCTTGGGCTTGTGAACTGAGCCCCATGTTGGGTGTGGAGATTACTTAAAAATAAAATCTGAAAAAAAAATTGAAGAAATGCCTGGGTGGCTCAGTGGGTTAAGCATCTGCCTTTAGCTCAGGTCACGATCTGCCTCTGCCTCTACCTGTGGCTTCCCTAGCATGTGCTCACACACTCTATATCTCTCTGTCAAAGAAAATAAATAAAATCTTAAAACAAAAGTTGAAGAAGATGGGGTGCCTGGGTGGCTCAGTGGGTTCAGGCCTCTGCCTTCATCTCAGGTCATGATCCCAGGGTCCTGGGATCAAGTCCCACATTGGGCTCTCTGCTCAGCAGGAAGCCTGCTTCTCTTCCTCTCTCTCTGCCTGCCTCTCTGCCTACTTGTGATCTCTGTCTGTTAAATAAATAAATAAAATATTTTTTTAAAAAGTTGAAGAAGACCAATTTTATTTTATATATAAAAGAACAGAGCCTTCTAGGATATTTTGAAATCCCCAAGAAAATCTACATTCCTCAGATTCTAGAAATTCAAGCTACATTGACTCAATCTCAAGAAGGTAAACTTCAAATAAAACATATGATTAGTGACATGTGTACTGCACTATCTAACACTGTCCCAAACACTACAAAGTACTAAAAAATAGAGTATCCTTACTAATAAGGTATTCATATTGTAATTGAGGAGAGGTTCGGCTACATGTATACCGATTACTGAATGATATTTTACATTATAAATAAGCAACATATTATATCACAGTAATCTAAATTATGTACTGAATTTGGGTGCTGAATCCTGGTACTAAAATTTGCAGACATGTCTTTGTTAAAGAGTGGTTATCTGATAAATACAATAAATGTACTTTGAGAAAGGGGAGCTCTTGCTTTGATAGTGAACTTGGTTACAGAAGTTGAGCTGGAGTTAAGGCTCAGGCTGACTATAAAGGAAAGAAGGGATATTGATGGCAAATCATATCAGAGGAGAACAGTATGTATCTTATGAGTAATTTATTTGGGATTTGGACTAAAGCCTGTATTTTTCTTTCTTTCTTTCTTTTTTTTTTTTTTTTTTTTGCCTAAATGCTCCCATAAAACGACACAGGGTTTCAGATTGGAGAAAACAACAGGACCCATCCATATGTTGTCTACAACATACCCATTTCGAATCTAAGGATACACCCAGACTGAAAGTGAAGGGATAGAGAAGCATCTTTCATGCCAATGGGCCTCAAAAGAAGGCCGGGGTAGTGATTCTCATATCCAATAAATTAGATTTCAAACTAAAGACTGTATTTAGAGATACATAAGGACACTACATCATTCTTAAAGTGACTATCCACCAAGATGATTTAACAATTGTAACTATCTATGCCCCCAATATGGGAGCAGCCAATTACATAAGAAAACTATTAATCAAGATAAAGAGTCATACTGATATGAATACATTAATAGTAGGAGATCTTAACATGCCTTTCTCAGTAATAGATCATCCAAGCAGAAAATCAATAAATAACCTAGAGCATAGAATGACACATTGGACCGGATGGACCTCATAGATATATACAGAACATTCCACCCTAAAACAACAGAATACTCATTCTTCTCAAATGCACATGGAACCTTCTCCAGAATAGACCACATACTGGGTCACAAATCAGGACTCAACTGACACCAAAAGTCTGAGATTATTCCCTGCATATTCTCAGATCACAATGCTTTGAAACTGGAGTTCAATCACAAGGAAAAGTTTGGAAGGAACTCAAACACCTGAAAGCTAAAGACCACCTTACTTAAGAATGCTTGGATCAACCAGGAGATCAAAGAAGAATTTAAACAATTCATGGAAACCAAGGAGAATGAAGACACTTTGGTCCAAAACCTATGGGATACAGCAAAGGCAGTCCTAATGGGGAAATACATAGCCATCCAAGCCTCCCTCAAAAAAACTGAAAAATCCAGAATATACCAGCTGTCTCTGCACCTTAAAGAACTGGAGAATCAACAACGAATTAAACCAATTCCACACACAAGAAGGGAAATAATCAAGATTAGAGCAGAGATCAATGAGATAGAAACTAGAGATACAGTAGAACGTATTGATGAAACTAGAAGCTGGTTCTTTGAAAGAATCAATAAGATTGATAAACCACTGGCCACACTAATCCAGAAGAAAAGAGAGAAAACTCAAATTAATAAAATTATGAATGAAAAGGGAGAGATCACAACTAACACCAAGGAAATAGAAACAATCAGAAGTTATTATCAACAGTTATATGCCAAGAAGTTAAGCAACCTAGATGAAATGGATGCATTCCTGGAAAACTATAAACTCCCAAAATTGAACCAGTAAGAAATTGACAACCTGAATAGACTGATATCTAGTAACAAGATTGAAGCAGTGATCAAAAACCTCCCAAAAAACAAGAGCCCAGGACCTGACAGATTCCCTGAGGAATTCTACCAGACTTTCAAAAAAGAAATAACACCTATTCTCCTGAAGCTGTTTCAAAAAATTGAAGCAGAAGGAAAACTTCCATACTCTTTTTATAAAGCCAACATTACCCTGATCCCCAAACCAGGCAAAGACTCTACCAAAAAGGAGAATTTCAGACCAATATCCCTGATGAATATGGATGCTAAGATTCTCTACAAGATCCTAGCAAATAGGATCCAACAGCAAATTAAAAAGATTATTCACCATAGCCAGGTGAGGTTCATCCCTGGGTTGCAAGGGTGGTTCAACATTCGCAAATCAATCAATGTGATAGAACAAATCAATAACAGAAGAGAGAAGAACCACATGGTCCTCTCAATTGATGCAGAAAAAGCATTTGACAAAATCCAGCATCCGTTCCTGATTAAAACGCTTCAAAGTATAGGGATAGAAGGAACATTCCAGAACTTCATAAAATCTATCTATGAAAAACCCACAGCAAATAAAGCCCATATTTTTGAGTATTTATGAGACTCCTGGTGTCCGGTTGTTCTGTTTTTGTGATCAAGAGGAAATAAGCCAGATAAATAGCCAATAAATATTAATGCACTTATATTGTTAAATACAAGTGATAACACATAAACAAGGAGACTAATTATTTTGAACTACTCCAAATTACCTTCCTCTTTTCTTATGGTTCCTTCCAAATGGCTGCATAACAATAGGAATGTAATGTCTTCTTTAGGCTATTCCTTGAATGTATAGTATAGTCAGTATGTATGGATATATATGGATTCTAAGGTTTTCTTTCTTTCTTTCTTCCTTCCTTTTTTTTTCTAAAGTTGGTTTTGTTAAATTTTCATTGGTTATTTCTGTTAACCATAGTATAATTTGTTAAAAGATTTTGATAGAGAGTGACATAGATAGTGAGAGAGAGAGCACGGGCAGATAGTGAGAGGGAGCACAAGTGGAAGAGAGTGAGAAGCAGGCTCCCTGCTGAGCAGAAAGCCCAGTGCAGGGCTCCATGTGGGCTCGATCCCAGAACTCTGGGATCAAGACCTGAGCTGAAGACAGATGCTTAACCGTCTGAGCCACCCAGGCGCCCCAACCACAGTATAAATTTTAAGTCTGGAAGAGTAAGGATTACAAATTCTAAGTTACACCGTGCTCCATTCACATGACCTTCCTAGAGAAGTGGGATCACAGATTCAAATGCTAAGTGGCCAAGTAGATAAGAAAGATGTTAAAAATAGGTCTAATATAAGCAGAAGGGATGATTTATGGGCAAATGGCAACTTAGAAAGTAGATGCTCTGACTGAATATTCAAATAAAATGAAAATTTCAAAGCTTTTGTCAGCCAAACAACTATGAGCCAATTTTGGCTTACCAGCTGCCAGTTTGGGATTCCCTCATCTTCAGCTGGTTTTTGTTGGCTTTGTTTTTATTTTTGTTTTGATCTTTGTGACCTGAATCTTTTTAAATGTGCTATTAATTTTTTTCTTTTTCTTTTTTAAGTTTTTATTTAAATTCTAGTTAGTTAAAATATGTTTAATATTAGTTTTAGGTATATAATACAATGATTCAATGATTACATACATCACTCAGTGAACAAGAAGTTCACTCCCTAATTCCCATCACTTGTTTCACTTGTCACCCCACCCACCTCCCCTCTGGTAACCCTCAATTTGTCCTCTGTAGTTACAAGTCTGATTCTTGGTTTGCTTCTCTCTCTCTCTCTCTCTCTCCTTTTTTTCCTCTTTGGTCATTTGTTTTGTTTCTTAAATTCCACATATGAATGGAATCATATGTTGTTTGATTTTCTCTGAAATATATTATTTCACTTAGCATAATATTCTCTAGCTCCATCCATGTTATTACAAATGACAAGATTTTGTTCTTGTTTATGGCTGAGTAATATTCATATATATATGAAGATATATGAATATACTACATATATGACATCTCCTTTATCCATTCAATCAACATGATATATCACATAAATAAAAGAAAAAGAATCATATGATCATTTCAATAGATGCAGAAAAAGCATTTGACAAAGTACAACATTGATTCATGATAAAAACCCTCAACAAAGTAGATGTAGAGGGAATATACCTCAACATACTAAAGGTCATATATTAGAAACCCACAGCTAATATCATCCTTGATGGAGAAAAAATAAGAGCTTTTCTTCTATGGTCAGGAACAAGACAGGGATATACATTCTCACCGCTTTTATTCAACATAGTACTAGAATTCCTAGTTCTCTAATTCCTGTTCTCTCACCATACACAGAAATAAACACAAAATTAATTAAGGACCAAAATTTGAGACCTGAAACTATAAATGCACTATTAAAATTTTAAGTGAATTTTGGGGGTGCAGCTTTGTTTTTTATTGTTGTTATTGTTATTTGTTTTTAAAGACTATTTATTCAAGAGAGAGAGAAAGAGAGCACAAGCAGGGGGAACAACAGAGGGAGAGGGAGAAGCAGGCTCTCTGCTGAGCAGGGAGCCCAATGCAGGGCTCCATCCCAGCATCCTGGGATCATGACCCAAGCCCACAGCAGATACTTAACGTACTGAGCCACCCAGGTGCGCTGGGACAGATCTGTAATCCCATCTGAAGTAAACGGAGACAGATTTGTGTATTTTAAACCCAGAGAATTGTCAGTCCAAACCATTCACTTATTCCACCATTCACTGGACATTATTGAACATTAATTCCCTTAGGCCAAAAGATGAAATTGCAATAGTTTTCCCTTTGGTGGTCTCATAGGTAAGTAGCTCTTATAACTGGATAAGTGCTGTTGAGAGGGAGTCATTTATATAGAATGTGTTTATAAATAAAACTAAGAATTAATATAGATGATTATATAGAACAACTCGAATTTTAAAGAACTTCTATTTTGAGAATTTAAAATATTAATAAAGAGGTGCCTGGGTGGCTCAGTCAGTTGAGCATCAGACTCTTGATTTTAGCTCAGATCATGATCTGAGGGTCCTGGGATCGAGCCCCATGTGGGGATCCCAGCTCAGCAGGGGAGTCTTCTTATCTCCCTCTCCCTCTGCTCCTTCTCCTGCTTGTGCATGCACACTCTCTCTCTAGAATGGATAAAATGTATTTAAAATGAGAGCGCTCACCCTAAGATAGGCTTAAAGTTCAAAATGGCACATCAATGAACATTTTTATTATAAAAGTATACCAAAAGTTGAACATAAACCTTCCCAAATTCACTGTTCTGTGGTAGAAGTTGGCTTTTTGAGATAAGCTGCAAAGAGCCACTAACTTCTTAGGAGCACAGTATGGATGATCAAGAGGGCATCAGAACCGTAGGCCTTGATGTTTTGGTGCAAAAACAAACTTAAAACTTGAGGACATCCTTAAAAACGCATCACTAATTGCTGAGAAGACTTTTATTTACCTCTGTATTGATTCTAGCATTCCCACAAATACAAAAGAAATTATTCCTACACTGTGTTCCACAGAACACAAATTTAGTGACTACCATTGGCACAGCACACTTTTCTGGGCACTGGTGGTTTAACAGTTAACTGAACAAGTATCTTCTCACAAATTCCCTTGCTGGAGACAGAGTAAACAAATAAATGCATTCCTTTCAGGAAGTAAATGCAATTTTAAAGGAAGTTGAAAATTTAGGGTTTGGAGAATGGCTGATAGAAGCATGAGGTGTCAAAAAATAAAATTAAATTGATAAAGCAGAACCTCCTTGGTACCATTCTAGCGGACCTGAAGTAATTAAGGGAGGCAGCTTCTAATATCTAGGGAAAAGCAATAAAGGAAGTGAGCAAGACCCTGGTGGTGTATGCCCACCATATATGCAAAAAAGCAAATAGGCCTGGGCTGAAGGAGAGATGTGAGTGAACAGGTTTTCAGAGGAGATGTTGGAAACCAGGGAAGGGGATAAGACTGACCAGGAAGGTCATGAAGACCATCCTGAGAATGTTACTTTTTATTCTGACATGAGCTGGAAAGCCTGTAGAGGTGCAACACGAGCAGGATTCCATTTTAGAAGAATCACTTTGGCCACTTATTAAATTATAAAATAGAGGTCAAGCTATAATAGAGTCTGCAGTAATAGTAATAATGATAACAACAATGCCATACATATAGAGAGCACTTACTATATACCAGCTCGTATGCTAGCATTTTACATAATTATTTCGCTTAGTTTTCATTAATGCCCAGTGTCTTGTAAAACAAGTGTAAAAATTGAGGCTTCAGGTGTTTTAGGTAACCAGCCATAGTCAGCCAGCAGAATAGTGTGAGAGTCTGGATTTTCAGCCTGGTAATCAAATTCCAGAGACAATCCTCTCTGGACGTGCTGCAGAATATCCTAGGCAACTTTTAAGACTTGTCCCCACCCACCCCTTGCAGAGATTCTTATTTAAGTGTTTGAGGGTAGGGCCCAGATGTACCATTATTCGAAGTTCTCCAGGGCACTCTATTGTGCAGTCAGAATGGAGGGCTGTTGTGAGATCATGGCAACACAGCAATGCCTAAGATTACACAGCAGAACACTTCATTTCAAATGTATTATTTAGTGAAGTTAAAAAAAACAAACAAAAACAAACAAACAGAAACCGTGATACATCTTTCCAGGGGGGAAAAAGCCTTCAGTGCAAACCCCAACATTTTCTATGACAAATATTGGTACTAAGTAGTGACAGCTGTGTACACATTTCAAGAGAAAGTAATTTAAGCACATCATCTGTCCTCCATTCCCACCAGGACCTTGGTCACCCTCAGGAGAGCAATGACCATTCATTGCTACTGCTCTCCACAGGCCTGTCACTGCCCATCGGTCAGAGGACTGTTGCTGTGCTGAAAAGCAGAAGTCTTTTCCTTGGCTCCCTTAGTCAGTAGCAATTTGAGCTCAGTGTTCAGTATTTAAGGGAACTTGCACTCCAGATACAGAACTAAGTCTTCCTCAAGAAACACCAGGAGAAGCCAAAACGTCCATGACTGCCATGATCATTCATGTCCTTGTCCTTATTATTCAGTATGGACATGGAAGACACGCAACATGAAACTGCAGTTATAAAGTTCATTAAACAGGGTAAGATAAATGGATAACATATTTCTGTTTGCTCTAATTCACTGATTGAGGAAGAATTCAAGAAGAGGCATTTTACTGATAATATCAAATATGTCTTCTGATCAAATGTTTCTCTCAAAGAAACAGCAACATGCTCAAACACCCTAGTGGTCATTATACTTATGCATTAGAAGGCAAAGGAAATAGAAGCAAATACACAGAAACATATCACGTCAGGAAACTAACAAGTTCAAAAAAAAAACAAATCTGGACTTAGATAAGCAGAGACTTTATTCAAAAATAGTATTGAAACTGGGAGAATGCTCTGACCTTAGGATTTGAATGTATCTCAAAATAAAATTCAGAGACCCTTTTCTAAGGGTGCCTGCATGGCTCAGTCAGTTAAATGTCTGCTGTCAGCTCAGGTCATCATCCTGGGGTCCTGGGATCCAGCCCTGCATCGTGCTCCCTGCTCAGAGAGGAGCCTGCTTCTCCCTCTACTTCTGCTGCTCCCTTTCCCACTGCTTGTGCTCTCTCACTCTCAGTCTCTCTCAAATAAATATAAAATCTTAAAAAAATAATAAAAATGTTTTTCTTATAAAGGAAGACATAAGTAGGGCTAGCAGGAAATTCTGAAGGGAAATTGGGCAAATGAGAGGGAGTGAGCAAACTGCATGATCAGAGCTATTTCTCACTGTGGTCAGTTAATTGTCAGGATGACATGCTAAGATAGAGGAGGATGTTCTGCATTTTAATGTTTAATCAAACTTGAGGGCAAGCCAAAATTAAGGAGTCTGTAGGGCAGAGAAAATCCTGACTAACGGCTGGTTAAGCTAAGGAAAGTGTATGTAATGGGTGATACCGAACACTTGGTCACAACTTTACCACTTAATAATTCTTTAGTGATTATTGATCAAAAAAAAATAAAACATCAGAATTCCATATCATATTGTGATATATAGATTATGAAAGTATAGTGGTTTCCAAATCATTTGAGAAACGAAAATTTTGCTGAGTATTTTGCATACCAAATTTTGATATTAATCGCAAAACTGAAAGTTAAACTTTTAAAAGAGCACCATAATCAATATTTTAGTTGGTAATATGTTGCTATATTACATACATGCTCACATAATAAAGTTAAAGGGGTGCTTCCCAAAATCCAATTGCTTAGTGGAAAATTTACTATGAGGATAGTTAGGTGATTATATAAAGGACAGCCCCATTTCTTAGCATTATAAATGAAATATAATGTGTATATACTCTAACTTATTCTTGAATACTGATTAGTTAAATTGATTTAAAGAATTTATTGGAAGGAAGGTGGAGGCAGGGGTATCATATTTGCTCTTTGCACAATGTATATTAATTCTGCAATATATAATGTAATGACAAAAAATTTATTAAAGTTCATAAAAATTGTGTTAAATCATAAAACAAAACTGTTTCCATATTAAAAAGAGAACTAAATGGTTGCCAAGGATGACTAAGCATACTACAATAATATCCCTACATTGTACAACACAGGCCCAAAATGGGTAGAAAAGCTGAGACATAAGTATAGCCCTATCATAGTGTGGAGGAAACTTTGCAAATAGCTGGAACATGAGGATAGACTCAGAAAGTCCCAGGATGGCACTGACAACAGTTGATCCTTATAGCTACATATAATCTTTAAAAGAATGCCATCTTAAAATTAATGAACAAATAAGAAAGGCAAGAAAAACTGTTTCTCCTCATTCAGTAACTTATTCTTGGAGGGTAGTGACATCATTTGGGGGTGTATCTGACTCCTCAGGGGTCTAAGAGTTTAAATTTGGGGCTTTCCAAGTAGACACATGTGAAGATGAAAAATCTTTAAGAATGAATAGGAAGGCAAGAAGTCAATGAACTAAATGAGAGTGAAGAAATAAAATGGGGCAACCTAAGGGCAGTAACATGATACAGAGAACAATCAATGGAAGTGGACAGGCCTGGCTTTAATTCTGGTACTGCCATTTACAAGCTACCTAGTCTCAAACAAATTCACTTAAATACTGAGCTCCAGGTCCCTCCTTTGTAAAGTGCAGTAACAACACACTCATTTACAGGAACCTAGAGTTTAAATGAGATTTAGGGAGAGTATTTAGCTTGGCACCCAATTCCAGGGTATGTGTGTGGTGGGGGTTTCCCCCAAGCCACCAATCAATGATCAGAACACCAGCTGAGTGTTCTACAGTTTAGCTCTATTCTGCCACTATCTACCTAGACATAGTATCAGATACCACAGGTCATCACCTATACTTCTGACTGACCAACTGCAGATCTGAGTGTCCAATAACCTGCCCTCTTTGGGCTTGAATAATTTGTTAGAGCAGCTCACAGAACTCAGAAAACATTTTACTTACTAGATCACCAGTTTATTATAAAAGGATAGAACTCAGGAACAGCCAGACGGAAGAGATGCTAAGGGCAAAGTAGGGGAAAGGGTGGGGAGCTTCCATGCCCTCTCTGGGTGTCCCACTCTTCATGAATCTCCAGGTGTTCATTGAACCAGTTCTCTAAACCCCTTTCTTTTTCTTTCTCCTTCTCCTTCTTCTCCTTCTCCTTCTTCTTCTTCTCCTTCTCCTTCGTCTTCTTCTTCGTCGTCTTCTTCTTCATTTTTTAATGGACGTGAGAGTATATAGGTGATATTTTTCAACCTCCAGCCCCTCTCCCCTCCCCTGAGGTCAGGGGTGGGGGACTGGAGGGAGTGGGACTGAAAATTCCAAACCTCTGATATGTGGTTGGTTCTCATAGTGACCAGACCCCATCCTTAGATACTTTTCTAAAGCCACTTCATTTCCTTTTCTTTCTCTCTTTCTTTCTTTCTTTCTTTCTTTCTTCTTCTTCTTTTTTTACATAGTAAGTCTAGTTTATTAAGAAGAGTTCAATGGTAGTGTGTTCTTTGCCTTGCTGGAATGTTTCGCAGAGTGAACAAATAGAATCTCTGGACTGGAAAAACACTGGGCCCATGAGGCATGGCCAGAGACAATATCTGGGAGTGAACTTGTAAGCAGAAAGAGTTAGGGTCCCCAGAAAAAGAATGACCAGAGACATAGCTTTCATGACACAAGAGAAGTCATTTTAGGTCCCCAGATAGTTTCTGTGATCCATGCCCTATAGCTCTACTTGCCCCAGCACACTTTTTTTTGTTTGTTTAATTAACATATAATGTATTGTTGGTTTCAGAGGTACAGGTCTGTGATTCTTCAGTCTTATATAATCTAAAGTCACCTCATTAACATAAACCCAGTTTATGTTAATAAACTGGAAAAGGGCTTGTTAGAAATAATAAGACACCCATTCACATTTATGGCTCTGAAGTAATTTCAGGCACTGAAGACAAGGGACCAAATATTATGACAAAAGATGCTCTTACTATAAGGGCCTATTTAGCCAGAGGGATTCCATCTTGGATTAAACAGTCATTTTGTTGTTTATGCAGTAAAACTTAAACTGTCCCTGCCCCACCTTCCCCCAGGGGACTTACTTAAAAACAAGTCCTGGAAACCAGTCCCAGGTAACAAAGCCCAAATACAAGGTGGGTCAGGCCAGGTGGAGGAATCCCATCAGTGGGGGCACATACTGTCTCCCTAGTTACCAAGGAGTGTGGGTCCTACCTTTTGGGTGCCAATTCTGACCAAGGTGATAGGCTAGTTCAAATATTTACTAAGGTAAATTATAATTCAATTGGTCATTTATGTGTGACCTAGCATGACTGTGCAGCTTTTTCTGTGTGTTACAATCTCATTCGCCACCTGTGCGTGGCCAGGCCCAAGCACATGGCCTTTGCCCTTAAAAGCTAGTCTGTGAAGCAGAGAGAGGTCGCCCTCTCTGTAAGAGGTGAGGCCCCGAGCGTTCAGTTTGATTCTTGATGTTCAGCGTGGAATAAAGCTTTGCTTGACCTTTGCTTTGTATCAGTTTTGCTCCTTTAATCACGGAGCCATTATTGGGGGACCTTTCACTCACTGCTCTTACAGACCCAAGAGTTCCAACAGTTTGGGGAGCTGTGATCCAGAAATGGGGGGCAAAGGCCAAATATATATGAGAAATATATCTTGATCATCCCAATGATTAAATATATATATTCCTTATGTTAAGACAAAAAGAAATAACAAGGCCAAAGTGGAGTCACTTATCCCCCAGGACAACAAACTAAAACTTAATTATAGTTTCAACCTTTCTCAGAAGTGGAATTTTAAACCAATCAGCCCTGGCCAACACTACTGAGGTAATCTGCCTGATAAAGCCCCCTGCCTTCCCCTTTGGGAAGTTAACCTTAACTGAAATAATCCTTTCTTTTCTTTTACTAATACCCTCCATGTCCCGCCCTGTTTGTGCCTATAAAATCCTTCCATTTTGTACAGCTCTTCTGGGCACCTATTTACAAATGGGATGCTGCCCGATTCATGACTCACTGAATAAAGCCATTAAGATCTTTACATATACTCAGTTAAATTTTGTATTTTAGCACTTATAAATCACAATATTACAGAGAGAGATTGTCAAAAGATATATCATACAATCATAATGGATGAATGTTATTTAGATGCAAGTTGAAACAAAGGTACTTGGAAATGGCAAACAGACAATTAGGAGACAATTAGGGAAATATGAACACTGCCTGCATGTTTGATGATATTAAGGAATAGCCTAAAAAATATTTTTAGTAGTAATGGCATTATGGTTGTGTCAAAAAAAAAAAAAAAGTCTGCTTGTTCTAGAAATACTGAACTGTTTAAGGATAAAATGATATGATTGTAAGGGCCTATTCAGCCAGAGCAGCCCCACCCCAGTCGAACTGACATTTTGTTGTAAAACTTAAATTTACCTTGCCCCCCACCACCAGGGGAATTTATTTAAAAGCAAGTCTGGGAAACATGTCCCAGGTAACAAAGTCCAAGTACAAGGGTGGGTCAGGCCAGGTGGAGGTATTCAATCAGTAGGGGGGCATACTGTCTCCTAGCTACCAAGGAGTATGGGTCCCCGCCCTTTGGGAGCCTTTTGGCGCCAATCCTAACCAAGGTTTGATAGGCTGGTTCAAATGTCTACTTAGGGTAAATTGTAATTCAATTGGTCGCCTAGCATCACTGTGGAGTTTCCTGTGTGTGTTACAATCTCATTGGCCACCTGTGTGTGGCCAGGCCCAACCACATGGCCTTTGCTCTATAAGTTAGTCTGGAAAGCAGGGAGGGGTTGTCCTCTCTGGAGGGGCGGCCCCGACCGGTCTGTTTGACGGTAGGTCTGATTCCTGATGCTTGGCACGAAATAAAGCTTTGCTTGACCTTCGCTTTGTATCAGTCTTGCTCCTTTAATCATGGACCCATTATTGGGGGATATTGGGGGACCCAACATGATGATTGGGATTTGATTTGAAATAATCATAAAAATGTTTGGCTATGCACTATTGACCCTGGGAGAAGGATACAGGAGGATTTATTGTTAGTTTATTGCTATAATTGTATGCATTTTATATTTTCCATACTAAAAAAATCTTTTAATTCTTAAGAAACAGAATGATAGTAAGGGTGTGGTGTGGACTACATGAGGCAACACATCAAAAATCTAACCCTTTGCCTGGCACTTACCAGTGAAGGGGTTCCTCCCCAGAATGTACTACTTTGGCATGCAGATTATTTTGAGCTGAAGGCAATGGAGACCCTGTGGGCTCAAGAGGTTTTTCCCCTTCCTTAACTACAGAGAAGAATCTAAATTGGGGGTCTTTCCCAGAATAAGTGTTATTAGCAGAGTTAAATTTTATCTGAGCTACAGGGTAAACAGCTAACTACCAAACATCCCCGATTCTTATTGCCTTGTAAATTGCATTCCCTCCCTCAGAAGTCCCAGACCCCTATACCTTTCTCCTTAGTTCAAGATGACATATATACCTCATTTTGCCTGTTTTTGGAATTTCCATGTCTATGTCAATTTAAGGCCGGATGTTTGGTTCCTGGACCTGTGTGTGTGTGTGTGTGTGTGTGTAAGATTTTGTCTATTTGACAGAAAGCACAAGTGGGGGTGGGGCGGCAGGTGGGAGGGGCAGAGGAAGAAGCAGACTCCCCACTGAGCAGGAAGCCCCACTGGGGTGGGGATGGGAGACTCTAATCCTAGGACCCAAAGATCAAGACTTGGGCAGAAGGCAGACTCTCAACCCAATGAGGGGCTCAGGTACCCCCCTGGACCTGTTTTAAAAGCATGAGCAGAACTATAGTTGTATTAGTTACAGTAACTTAACTCCACATTCTGTTTTGTCCCCTACTTCATTATGTTTCATTCATCTCTTAACCTCATGCAAGACCAACCATTAACTTTGTCTTTTTACCTCTACTTCCCAACTTACCCACTGATTATCGAACCCTAATGGGGACTGGATGATAAAATTTGCCTTGAGGTATCTAATCATACCAGGTTCCAAACAATGCCTCATCCTCTGGAAGAATGTTTACCTCCAGATTGTTTCAAGTTTTCCACACTCCCCCACCCCACCCTCGGCTCGCCCTGTCTCAAGTCTTCAAGAAACACTTCACCATCCTCTTGTGTATATAAGCTGTCCCTAAGCTCAGCAGAGTAAGACAGCTTTGGCAATGATCTTCTTGTTGGGCTGCCTTTTTGATAATAAGGTTTTCTTTGTTTTAAAAGTGGTGTCTCAGGGCCTTTGAGTTGTGCAGTCAGTTGAGCATCTGACTCTTGGTTTGGACTCAGATCATGATCTCAGGGTGATGAGATTGAGTCCCACATCGGGCTCCCTGTGCTCAGCCCTGAGCCTGCTAAAGACTTTCCCTCTCTCTCCCCCTCCTCCCACACCATGTGCTTTCCTACTCTCTTCGTCTCTCTAAAATAAATAAATAAACCTTTAAAAAAATAAATAAATAAAAGTAGTGTCTCAGACATTGGCTTACTGGGCATCAGGTTCACAGATAAATTTCAGTTTGGTAACAGATTCTCTGCAGGTATACTATTAAATTTGATTTTCTCCTAGTAATCTGTCCCATGTCAATTTAATTCTTAGGCTGGCTAGAGGGACCTTTGAGGGGACAGGAATTCTTGCTCCTTGACATCAGGCACTTACAAGATCCATCTAAATGCAGTGGGACCATTCTTTGGGAACAGGGCTTCTCATACTATCATGAGCATAAACATCACTTGAGGATCTTGTAAGACTCAGCTTCTGACACAAAAGACCCAGAGAGATCAAGACTTGAGAGAACCAATGAAAACAAAGGCTGGAAAATTTGGGTTTGGGTCAGAGAATCTTGCAACAGAATGGGCTTGTGACAGGCATGCAGGTAACTACTAGAAAACCAAAGGTATCAAATTCAGTTTTGAACAAGAAATGTAACAGTTTTAAGTGCCCACAACCTTAAAACAATATAAACTGCATGCCTGAGAGATTATTAAAACAGATACTTTAAGTAGGCAACCAATTTTTAAATGGATCATGTGTAAAATATTCCAAAGAATATAAATATCTTAGATAAAAAGTGAAATGGTAGAAATTGAAAATTAAATAGGAAAACAAGGTAGAATTAAGTAATTTGTTTGCAAAGTCATATTGTTCCTAGTTTCATTACCTTCTTCTCTGTTGGGGTCCGTTATCAAAGGAACAGGACTGAGGCAAAGTGAAAGTTATGCAAAGCCTTATTCTATGCCAAGCATTAAAAGTTAGACTGACCGGCCAGGGGAATGAGACTGAGACAAAGTGAAACTTATGTAGAGCTTTATTCTATGCCAAGCATTAGAAGTCAGACCAGGGCCACCTCCGAAGACAGCCACCCCCTCCCGATCTCACAGGCTGGTTTTATAGGGCATAACTGCAGACCCAAGGTATGTGGCTTCTATTGTTAAGGCATTTATTCCTGGAATCGATACCCGGAACCATACCAGGAACTACGGGGGCGTTTATTCCCGGAATGAAGTCCGTGGATGTAAACAACAATATGGCTACCTAGGCAATATGGAGTTGCTCTGGTTAAGCAGGCCCTAATAGTTAAACAGGTTTTAACATTAAATTGGCCCTAACATTCTCAGATTGGTATTTATTCATTTGGTGGTCTGCTTCCATAGGATAAAGTTTCCTAGAATTTCATTAATTAAGATACACAATTATCATCAGTTCAGTTACTCCAAGAAATAAATAATATTTTATATAATTTGCATATAGTATATTTCCTAAGCAGTCATGCATTTTGAGGGAACAAAAAAACCCCCACTTTTTTAGTACAAGTAACAGCTGAGTGATCAATGCCAATGATGGAAAATTTTTAAAAGTAATTAGAGGACAAAATGCATCAGCTCAACAAAGCAGAGGCTTGAGAAAACAAGAAATCATTTTTTAGTTGTATTCAAATTGTCTTGGTATCCTTATTTTAATTTAAGATTCCGTTATTTTCAC
Source organism: Mustela lutreola (assembly GCF_030435805.1). Classification (NCBI taxonomy): domain Eukaryota; kingdom Metazoa; phylum Chordata; class Mammalia; order Carnivora; family Mustelidae; genus Mustela; species Mustela lutreola. The sequence continues at coordinate 31,350,814 of NC_081308.1, read as the reverse complement.
TCCCAAATATAGTATTCATAAGCAATTAGACTCAGTGATTATAATATCATCACAATTTTCAGTGTTTTTGTGTGTGGCTGAAAGGAAAACCTGAACGGAAGTTTGAGTACTGTGCCATGAGAGCCTAAAAGGAGAAAACTGGGGGCAGCTGGGTGGCTCAGTGAGTTAAAGCCTCTGCCTTCAGCTCAGGTCATGATCTCAGGGTCCTGGGGTCGAGCCCCTCATCCAGCTCTCTGCTCAGCGGAAGCCTGCTTCTGCCTCTCTCTCTGCTTGCCTCTCTGCCTACTTGTGAACTCTGTCAAATAGACAAATAAAATCTTAAAAAAAAAAATTCCCTCTCTAAAAAATAAAAATTAAAAAAAAGGAGAAAACTACTTGCCAAAATATCTGTCTCTAATATAAATTACAAAAAGTACCTCCTGTATTGATTAGCTAATTTTTATTAAGGTATCAGGAAATGACTCTCCATTTCAATTCCATTTATTTCTACATCTTACACAGATGGTGTTGTAGTGACCAAGGGCAGGCCACCCCAAGATGGGCCACTTTGGCATGAACATTATGAGTTAAAAGCAATCCAAACCCAGCAGATTCAGAAAAAGGTCTTTACCTGCCCCTCAACTGCCATTTTTTTTTTAACTAGGAATTGAGCTATTAACAGAGACTCCTCTTTATCTAAAAAGTTTATCTGCATAAGGTAGGGCAGACTCGTTCTCCCAACATCTCCTTTTACCTTCTTGCTACAGGTCTTTTCCCCCTTGTATCCTCAGACCTTATTCCTCTCCTTATTTCATATAATCTTCATGCTGCCTCACTGTCTTTGGAATGTCCATGGCTGTGTGGAGTCCCATCAGTATGTATGCTATTAACTTTGATTTTCTCTCTCTTTTTTTTTTTGTTTTCTTTTGTTTTGTTTTTAAGATTTTACTTATTTATTTGACAGAGAGAGAGAGAGAGAGAGAGAAGAGACAGTAAATGAGGGAATACAAGCAGGGGGAACAGGAGAGGGAGGAGCAGGCTTCCAGCTGAGCAGGGAGCTTGATGCCCTGCTGGATCCCAGGACAGATCAGGACCTGAGCCCAAGGCAGCTGCTTAATGACTAAGCCACCCAGGTGCACTTGATTTTCTCTTGTTAATCTGTCTCATTATCAATTTAATTCTTAGTCCAGCTAGAAGGACCTTGAAGGACAGAGGAAATTATTCCTCCCTGACAGTATATTACCATTTAACTAAAAATTATTTTATCTAACTTGTTCTCTTTGAATATGTTCTCTTATTTATTACATAACAATACTAAAAATAATTCTTGTTCCGCCTATGTCAGAGAATTTATTCAGGACACTATAATCTGCAGTATATAGTCTAATGTAATTATTTTTCTCTATTTTTTGAAATAAAATCAGACCAGTAAAAGAATGCAAATGCAATAAGGAATGTTGTAACTTATAAAATGAGTAAGTCCTGGAGAAGTAATATACAGCATGATGACTATAGTTAATACTGTGTTGTACATTTAAAACTTGCTAAGAGGGTAGATCTTAAAAGTTCTCTACACACAGATACACACAATTTTAACTATGTAAGATGTTATATGTGTTACCCTTATTATGGTAATCATTTTACAATATATACGTGTATCAAATCACCACATTGTATATCTTAAACCTACTCAATATTACACCAATTATATGTCAGTAAAGCTGGAAAAAAAGAGAAATTCTTTAACTTTCAAGTCAAGAGGTTGTGACCAGTGAAATGAAATTCTCTGAAAGATAGCAGACACTTACTGTGAGGTGTTCTTAAGAGTCGCCTGAATCAGTTCCTTTCTGTTTTTAATTCCATGTTTTCAGCACACATGATTAATTTTAATTAGATTTTCCAGGGCTAAACTAAGAACACTTATAAAAAATATTTTCTTCATTCTGTGTATCTGGATAATTATATTCCTCAAATACCTGGTTGCTTGCAACTTTGTAAAAAAGACCAACTACATATAACCCAGAAAGGAAGGACACAAAACTGAATTGGCAGGAAAGGTCTAATCCCAGCTCTGTAACTAATTAGTTGAGTAACCTTGGACATGTCGTGGATGCCCTCTAGATACAAATAACCTCAATCTTATAAAGAGATGTTGACCTAGATAGAGAATACCTATATTGTCTTTTAGATCCTAAATGCGACTTATTCTCTTATCTTGAGCCTAGGTACTGTTAGGTTTTGTAAATTGTTTGTTTAAACTGTATAGGCAAATTATATGAGCTTGAAGTCTAGATAGCCCAAAAGGGAGCAAAACTGAAATTATAAAATGCTAAATTGCATAGCCTAGAAAGAGGTCATTAACCATTCAAGATGATTACTTGACTTTTAAAAATTATATAATAACCTGATCAGGGCAGGATAATTGCGGTTATTTTGAAAAAAAAAATTTTTTTTTGTTTGACAGACAGAGATCACAAGTAGGCAGAGAGGCAGGCAGAGACAGAGAGAGTGGGAAGCAGACTCCCCACTGAGCAGAGAGCCCAATGCGGGGCTCGATCCCAGGACCCTGGGATCATGACCTGAGCCGAAGGCAGAGGCTTTAACCCACTGAGCCACTCAGGCGCCCCGAAAAAAAATTTTTTTAATTGACTAACTGATAGCAATTAAGTCAGAGAGATAGGCTAGAAAACTTAGCGAGGGTTAAAAACTCAAAGATTTGTATGCTTGCCCTGAAAGTTTTAGTCATTTTAAAATAATCTTACATTTATACCTGAGAGATTATTCCACAGACATTTTGAAAAGCTAATATATATTTAAATAGAATAACATATAAATGGATTTTTTTTTAAAAAAGATTTTATTCATTTGGGAAAGAACGTAAGTGAGAGATACAGAGAGCACAGTTGAGCCCGTGCAAGCTCGAGGTGGGGACAGGGAGGAGCAGAGGGAGAGGGAGAAGCAGACACCCCACTGAGCAGGAAGTCTCAACACCTCTGGGCTTGATCCTGGGACTTCACAATCATGACCTGAGCCAAAGGCAGACACTTAACCATTTGAGCCACCCAAGTTCCCCATAAATGAATTGCTTAACAAATATAATGTGCTATACGACATTATCTCAGAAAATACCAGGAAGCTGTGCCTAAACTCTAGAGCTGTGGCAATAAAATGAACACTTTTCCCCTATGCTTTTTGGAAAAGTTTTTCTTCAAAGATTTGCCATCAATTTGCTCTGCAAATAAATTGGAATTTGCTTTTCTTTGGTGAATATCACCAAAACCATCATCAATAATGATCTTTACATCCAGATTCATCATAATTGTTCTCCCCTCCCCCACTCCTACTTCCTACTCCCTTCCCTCAAGTGCAATATTGTCACCTCTTTTTTCATTATTGCTTCCCACATCCTTCTTTCTGTTTCTACATTAGTAATCAAATATTGGCTGTAGGGTATCCATTGCCAGAATCACATAAGGTGTTGGGTCCCCAATGTTGGGTCCCTCAATAATGGGTCCATAATTAAAGGAGCAAGACTGATACAAAACGAAGGTCAAGCAAAGCTTTATTTCATCAAGAATCAAACCCACTGCCTGGGGCCATGCCTCTTACAGAGAGGGTGACCCATCCCTGCCTCACAGACTAACTTTTACAGAGCAAAGGGCCTGGCCACACACAGGTGGCGAATGAGATTGTAACACACAGAGAAAGCTGCACAGTCATGCTAGGTCACACATAAGTGACCAATTGAATTACAATTTACCCTATAGTAGACATTTGAACTAGCCTATCAGCTTGGTGAGAATTAGCACCCAAAAATGGGGCCCACAATCCTTGGCAGCTAGGGAGACAGTATGCGTGCTTTACTGATTGCATGTCTCCACCTGACCCGACTCATCCCTTAACCTGACCCGACTCATCCCTGCAGAAAGAAAGAAGAAGAAGAAAGAAAGAAAGACCCAATTCTTTTAACTCTTAACTCTACCTCACCTGACCCACCCTTGTATTTGGGCTTTGTTACCTGGGACTGGTTTCCCAGACTTGCTTTTAAATAAGTTCCCCGGGGCGGGGGGGGGGGGGGGCAGGGTCAATTTAAGTTTTACTGCATAAACAACAAAATGGTGGTTCAACTGATGTGGGCCTTCTCTGGCTAAAGAGGCCCTTACAAAGGAAAACCAGAAAGCAGTAGAGATGAGTTGCCAGAGCTATTTAGCCAGTACGCCTGACTCTGGTTTCTATCTCCAACTCCTAACGTACTCTCCAGAGACCCTTTCTAAAACAAAGATGAAATCAGATTTTACCAGTGATCAATACCTTCCTTTGAGTTCCTACCTTCAATTAAATGAAACCTAAGTTATTCAACTTAAAAAGTACTGGACTTCTCAGTATCATTTTATTTTATCCATGCAACTAATTTCTTGTCACCTTCTACAAACCACTCTCAAAATTGACCACTCAAGTATCCATGAAATTTCATGCTTAGCTGCTTTTCTTGCAGTCTTCTCTGAAGCATATTTGTCCCTTGCCATTTCATTATTTTATTGGCAAATGTGTACTCATCTTCCTTGATCAGGCTTTTTGGCTAACCAATTATTCCTGTCTCTATCATCATATAAAAATGTATTCTTTACTCTAGAAATTGTTAGTGAATGTCTAAATTGATTACAGAAATTAGTGTATACTAATTAATTAATTATATATATTATAATAATATATTAATGTATACTAGCAAAAACTATGCTTTGGAAGAAGCATCTCGTTGAGGGCAAAGTTGTTCTAGTGCAAGGCTGCACTCACTGAAGCAAGAAATGCATTCTCTAATTCTTTCAAATGTGACCTATGCTCAGCAAGCTTTTCTTATCCATTCATTCAGGCTTGCGGGGGGCAAACTTCAAAATTTATTATAGTCTTTCTCCATATTCTACAGTTTACTTCAAGAGTAAGTGGGTTTGGAAAAAAATAAAGTAAGTGGGTCCATACAATTAACATCATTAAAGAACAAAAATTAAACCGAGTTAATTTTAAAGATCTATATGGCTATATCAATTAATTCATGAATTGGGCATCATCCCATCTAGCAAGTAGAGAGATGCTCCAAAAGGTTACAAAAGGGAAAGGTTTCTAAAGGTAGGACAAGAAAGTCATAAAAAGGGAAAAAAAAAAAAAAAAGGATTATTTAAGGTGAGGTCACCTTCTTTGTGGGACAAAAGGGTCTTATTAGGTAGACTACCTCATCTTCCTTTAGAGGATGGAGAGGGTCCATATGACAGATTACGTAATTGGTGCTGAACAAAAAATTGCTGAGTGATTAGATAAAGCTGCATTTCCGGGAGAGGTCGAAACTGCAATTAGATTGGGGTGCCCCAGTGGTTCAGGCAGTTAAGCACCTGACTCTTGATTTCAGATCAGGTCTTGATCTCAGGGCTGTGAGTTCAAGCCCTGTGCTGGGAATGGACCCTGCTGAAAACAAACAAACAAACAAACAAACAAAACCCCCAAAACCTGTAATTAGGTTTGACCGTAAGCCCATGTTTGGTGACATGGCCTAGCATAAATGACTCCATTTTGGGCCTAAGGTTTTCTTCTGTTTTTTTTAATTTTTATTTTTTAAGATTTTTATTTTTTTGTCAGAGAGAGAGAGAGAGAGTACAAGCAGGAGAAGCAGAAGAGGGATAGGGAGAAGCAGACTCCCCACTGAGAAAGAAGACTGATGAGGGACTTGATCTCAGGACCTGGGATCATAACCTGAGCTGAAAGCAGATGCTTAAACAACTGAGCCACCCAGACACCCCCTGTTTTGTTTTTTTTAACATCATCAACATTGGAAAACAGGACTTTCTCTTTCTTTATCTGGTAAAAGGCATTTAAGGAGATGTCCGTTTGTGCTATAATATTAGTACCCTCAAAGCATGTGGCATCTTATAGACTAAATAATAGGGCCAGTGATAGGAACTCAGACACAATCTCCAGTAATAATTAAATACCAATTAAGTACAAATCTCATTTCCAGATTTTCTTCTCACATTGTTCAAGAAGCATGCAGTTGCTCACTGTGGGATGACAAGTTATGGTAAAAGGGGAAGAAGGATGGCTGATGTGGGAGAGGCTACCTCATGGAGAAGGGATTTATACTATGTGTAATTTTATGAATATTTACTGCTTTAATACTTTAGCTTTCATGTAGCCTCCTCTCAAATTCTAGCAGTCACGATGAAATCAATAATTGTTTTCAGGTGTGTGATAGCCAGATGAGATTTCTTCTTTATTTTACACAGGTAACTCACTAGTTTGGACATGTGGAGAGGAATGTAGCTACAAAATAAAAGAGCAGTAATTATAAACTGAATCAATATCAGAGATCAGGTAGATTGGGAATTATCATTAAATTTATGGAAAAAGAGAAGAGAGAGGCAAGATGGCGGAAGACTAGCAGACTGAAATGACATCAGGTAGCAGGAGTTCAGCTAGATAGTTATCAAACCATTCTGAACACCTACAAACTCAACAGGAGATCGAAGAGAAGAGCACCAATTCTAGGAACAGAAAATTGACCACTTTCTGAAAGGTAGGATGTGTGGAGGAGTGAATCTGAGGTGATGAGAAGATAGACTGCAGGAGAGGGGAAAGCTCCCAACAAGTGGCAGAGCAGTGGAGCACAAAATCAGAACTTTTAGAAGTCTGCTCCACTGAAGTATATGGCTCCAGAGTCTAAGGGGGGGTGGAGCTCTTTTGGGGACAGTGTGGTCTCAGGACCAACAGGGTCACTGAAAAATCGGGGATGTCTGAGTGGGGCAGAGCTCCCAGGTATCAGAGCAGGGAAGCCAACTACAGAGACAGAGCCAAGGAGTGAGCTCTCAGCCCGGGGTTACCTTAAACTGTGATCTATGGCACAGGTGGACCACTGCTCTTTGAGCAGGGACACCACAAGCAGCAAATCCAGGGAGACTAACCTTCCTCCCCTGGAGGCAGGAATCTGCTAGCTTTGGAGATGCCAAACGGGGCTGTGAGTCAGAGACAGAAACTCTCGGTCACAGGCTGGGTAAGCCCAGAGTGCTGCAGGAGACCAGGGAGACAGGAGTGATTGAAATCTCATCCTTAAAGGCACACTGAGGAATGGGATCCTGAGCCCTTGGCTCCTCTGGACTGGAGATTGGGAGGCCACCATTTTCATTCCCATCCTCCAGAGCTCTAGGGAAAGTGTTCAGGGAACAAAAGCTCCTGAGACCAAACCCAAGCAGATTGATACCTTCCTTCCTTCCTTCCTTTCTTTTTCTAATTTTTAAATGAACATATAGTGTGTGTTTATCCCCAGGAGTACAGGTCTAGGACTCGCCAGGTTTACACATTTCACAGTACTCATCATAGCACATACCCTACCCAATGTCATTTCCCCACCACCCTATCCTGTCCCCAATCCCCCCAGTAATAGTCTGTTTTTTGAGACTGAGTCTTTCATGGTTTGTCTCCCTCCTGATCCCACCTTCTTTCATTTTTTCTTTTCCTATGCCCCCAAACCCCCATATTGCATCTCCACTTCCTCATATCAGGGAGATCATATGATAGTTGACTTTCTCCGACTGACTCACTTTGCTAAGCATAATACCCTCTAGTTCCATCCAGGTCATCGCAAATGGCACGGTTTCATTTCTTTTGATGGCTTCATAGTATTCCATTGTATATATATATACCACTTCTTCTTTATCCATTCCTCTGTTGATGGACATCCAGGTTCTTTCCATAGTTTGGCTATTGTGGACATTGCTGCTATAAACATTCGGTGCACGTGCCCCTTTGGAGCACCACATTTGTATCATTAGGATATATACCCAACAGTGCAAACGCTGGGTCATAGGATAGCTCTATTTTCAGTTTTTTGAGGAACCTGCACACTGTTTTCCAGAGTGGCTGCACCAGCCTGCATTCCCACCAGCAGTGTAGGAGGATTCCCCTCTCTCCATATCCTCGCCAGCATCTGTCATTTCCTGACTTGTTAATTTTAGCCATTCTGACTGGTGTGAGGTGGTATCTCATTGTGGTTTTGATTTGTATTTCCCTGATGCCGAGTGATGTGGAGCACTTTTTCATGTATCTGTTGGCCATCTGGATGTCTTCTTTGCAGAAATGTCTGTTTATGTCCTCTGCCATTTCTTTTTTTTTTTTTTTTAAGATTTATTTATTTATTTGACAGAGAGAGATCATAAGTAGGCAGAGAGGCAGACAGAGAGAGAGGAGGAAGTAGGCTCCCTGCTGAGCAGAGAGCCCGATGTGAGGCTCGATACCAGGACCCTGAGAGCATGACCTGAGCCGAAGGCCCTCTGCCCATTTCTTGATTGGATTATTTGTTCTTTGGGTGTTGAGTTTGCTAAACTCTTTATAGATTTTGGATACTAGCCCTTTATCTGATATGTCGTTTGCAAATACCTTCTCCCATTCTGTCAGTTGTCTTTTGGTTTTGTTAAATACTTCCTTTGCTGTGCAAAAGCTTTTGATCTTGATGAAATCCCAATAGTTCATTTTTACCCTTGCCTCCCTTGCCTTTAGCAATGTTCCTAGGAAGAAGTTGCTGTGGTTGAGGTTGAAGAGGTTGCTGCCTGTATTCTCCTCAAGGATTTTGATGGATTCTTTCTCACATTGAGGTCCTTCATCCATTTTGAGTCTATTTTCGTGTGTGGTGTAAGGAAATAGTCCAATTTCATTTTTCTGCATGGGGCTGTCCAATTTTCCCAGCACCATTTGTTAAAGAGGCTGTCTTTTTTCCATTGGACATTCTTTCCTGCTTTTTTGAAGATTAGTTGACCATAGAGTTGAGGGTCTATTTGGGGGCTCTCTATTCTGTTCCATTGATCTATGTGTTTGTTTTTGTGCCAATACCATACTGTGTAAATGATGACAGCTTTGTAATAAAGTTTGAAGTCTGGAATTCTGACGCCACTAACTTTGGCTTTCTTTTTCAATATTCCTTTGGCTATCCGAGGTCTTTTCTGGTTCCATATAAATTTTAAGATTATTTGTTCTGTTTCTTTTTTTTTTTTTAAGATTTTATTTGACAGAGAGAAATCACAAGTAGATGGAGAAGCAGGCAGAGAGAGAGAGGGAAGCAGGCTCCCTGCTAAGCAGAGAGCCCGATGTGGGACTCGATCACAGGACCCTGAGATCATGAACTGAGCCGAAGGCAGCGGCTTAACTCACTGAGCCACCCAGGCTCCCCTTGTTCTGTTTCTTTGAAAAAAAAAAAATGGATGGGATTTTGGTAGGGACTGCATTAAATGTGTAGGTTGCTTTAGGTAGAATAGACATTTTCACAATATTTGTTCTTCCAATCCATGAGCATGGAACATTTTTCCATTTCTTTGTGTCTTCTTCAATTTCTTTCATGAGTACTTTATACTTTTCTGAGTATATATTCTTTGCCTCTTTGGTTAGATTTATTCCTAGGTATCTTATGGTTTTGGGTGCAATTGTAAATGGGACTGACTCCTTAATTTCGCTTTCTTCTGTCTTGTTGTTAGTGTAAAGAAATGCAACTGATTTCTGTGCACTGACGTTATATTCTGACACTTTACTGAATTCCTGGACAAGTTCTAGCAGTTTTAGAGTGGAGGCTTTTGGGTTTTCCATGTATAGTATCATATCATCTGCAAAGAGTGATAGTTTGACTTCTTCTTTATCAATTTGGATGTCTTTAATTACTTTTTTTTTGTTGTCTGATTGCTGAGGCTAGGACTTCCAGTACTATGTTGAATAGCAGTGGTGATAATGGACATCCCTGCCGTGTTCCTGACTTTAGTGGAAAACCTTTCAGTTTTTCTCCATTAAGAATGATATTTGCGGTGGGTTTTTCATAGATGGCTTTGATAATATTGAGGTACGTGCCCTCTATCCCTTCACTTTGAAGAGTTTTAATCAGAAAGGGATGCTGCACTTTGTCAAGTGCTTTATCAGCATCTGTTGAGAGTATCATATGGTTCTTGTAATTTCTTTTATTAATGTATTGTATCACATTGATTGATTTGTGGATGTTGAACCAACCTTGCAGCCCTGGAATAAATCCCACTTGATCATGGTGAATAATCCTTTTAATATACTGTTGGATTCTATTGGCTAGCATTTTGGTGAGAATTTTCGCATCTGTGTTCATCAAGGATATTGGTCTGTAATTCTCTTTTTTGGTGGGATCCTTGTCTGGTTTTGGGATCAAGGTGATGCTGGCCTCATAAAATGAGTTTGTAAGTTTTTCTTCCATTTCTATTTTTTGGAACAGTTTCAGGAGAATAGGAATTAATTCTTCTTTAAATGTTTGGTAGAATTCCCCTGGGAAGCCATCTGGCCCTGCACTTTTGTTTGTTTGGAGATTTTTGATGACTGTTTCAATCTCCTTACTGGTTATGGGTCTGTTCTGGTTTTCTATTTCTTCCTGGTTCAGTTGTGGTAGTTTATATGTCTCTAGAAATGTATCCATTTCTTCCAGATTGTCGAATTTTTTGGCATAGAGTTGCTCATAGTATGTTCTTATAGTTTTTTGTATTTCTTTGGCGTTGGTTGTGATCTCTCCCCTTTCATTCATGATTTTATTTATTTGGGTCCTTTCTCTTTTCTTTTTGATAAGTCTGGCCAGGGGCTTATCAATCTTATTAATTCTTTCGAAGAACCCGCTCTTAGTTTCACTGATTTGTTCTATTCTTTTTTTAGTTTCTATTTCATTGATTTCTGCTCTGATCTTTAAGATTTATCTTCTCCTGCTGGGTTTACGCTTTCTTTGTTTTTCTTTCTCCAGCTCCTTTAGGTGTAGGATTAGTTCGTGTACTTAGGACCTTTCTGGTTCTTGAGAAAGGCTTGTACTGTTATATATTTTCCTCTCAGGATTGCCTTTGTTGTGTCCCACAGATTTTGAACCTTTTTGTTTTCATTATCATTTGTTTCCATGAATTATTTCAATTTTTATTTAATTTCCTGGTTGACCCATTCATTTTTTAGAAAGATGTGTTTAGTCTCCATGTATTTGGGTTCTTTCCAAATTTCCTCTTGTGATTGAGTTCTAGCTTCAGAGCATTGTGGTCTGAAAATATGCAGGGAATGATCCCAATATTTTGATACTGGTTGAGACCTGATTTAGGACTCAGAATAGACTTTAGGTCTATTCTGGAGAATGTTCCATGTGTACTAGAGAAGAATGTATATTCTGTTGCCTTGGGATGGAATGTTCTGAATATATCTGTCATGTCCATCTGGTCCAGTGTGTCACTCAAGGCTTTTATTTCCCTATTGATCTTTTGCTTGGATGATCTGTCCATTTCAGTGAGGGGAGTGTTAAAGTCCCCTACTATTATTTTAATATTGTTGATGCATTTCTTTGATTTTGTTATTAATTGATTTATATAGTTGGCTGCTCCGTTGTTAGGGGCATAGATATTTAAAATTGTTAGGTCTTCTTGTTGGACAGACCATTTGAGCATGATATAGTGTCCTTCCTCAACTCTAATTATAGTCTTTGGCTTAAAATCTAATTGATCTGATAGAAGGATTGCCAACCCAGCTTTCTTCTGATGTCCATTAGCATGGTACATTGTTTTCCACCCCCTCACTTTAAATCTGGGGGTGTCTTCAGGTCTAAAATGAGTTTCTTGTAGACAGCATATTGATGGGTTTTGGTTTTTTATCCAATCTGATACCCTGTGTCTTTTAATTGGGGCATTTAGCCCATTACCATTCAGGGTAACTATTGAAAGATATGAATTTAGTGCCATTGTATTGCCTGTAAGGTGACTGTTACTGTATGTTGTCTCTGTTCCTTTCTGATCTACAAGTTTTAGCATCCCTCTTTGCTTAGAGGACCCCTTTCAATATTTCCTGTAAAGTTCGTTTGGTGTTTGCAAATTATTTCAGTTTTTGTTTGTCCTGGAAGCTTTTTATCTCTCCTTCTATTTTCAACGATACCCTAGCTGGATATAGTATTCTTGACTGCATGTTTTTCTTGTTTAGTGCTCTGAATATAACATGCCAGTTCTTTCTGGCCTGCCAGGTCTCTGTGGATAAGTCCACAGCCAATCTAATGTTTTTACCCTTGTATGTTACAGATTTATTTTCCCAGGCTGCTTTCAGGATTTTCTCTTTGTCGCTAAGACTTGTAAAATTTACTATCATGTGATGGGGTGTGGACCTATTTTTACTGATTTTGAGGGGCATTCTTTGCATCTCCTCGATTTTGAAGTTTGTTCCCTTTGTCATATTAGGGAAATTCTCTACAATAATTCTCTCCAATATATCTTCTGCTCCCCTCTCTCTTTCTTCTTCTTCTGGAATCCCAATTATTCTAATGTTGTGTTGTCTTATGGTGTCACTTATCTCTCAAATTCTCTCCTTGTGGTCCAGTGTTTGTTTGTCTCTCTTTTGTTCAGCTTCTTTATCCTCTGTCATTTGGTCTTCTATGTCACTAATTCTTTCTTCTGCCTCATTTATCTAAGCAGTAAGAGCTTCCATTTTTGATTGCACCTCAATAATAGCTTTTTGAAATTTCAGTTTGGTTAGATTTTAGTTCTTTGATTTCTCCAGAAAGGGCTTTTATATCTCCCAATAGGGTTTCTCTAATATATTCCATTTCTTTTTTGAGCCTGGCTAGAAGCTTGAGAATTGTCATTCTGAACTCTAGAGCTGTCATATTACCAATATCAGTATTGATTAGGTCCCTAGCCTTCAGTACTGCTTCTTGTACTTTTTGTGGTGAGCTTTTCCCCTTGTCATTTTGTCCAATTAAGAATATATAAAGGAGCAAATAAAAATTTAAAAGGGTGGCAAAGTCCCCAGGGAAATGTGCTTTAACCAAATCAGAAGGGACCCCAAATTGTGGGAGGGAGAAAGGGGATAAATAAGAAAAAAAAAAAAGAAAAAAAAAGAAGGAAAAAATATCTAAAAAAGAAAATATGTATATACAAAAAATATAGTTAGATACAATGGAGGATAAAATATGAGTATAATAATGAATGTTCAAAAAATTATCATTATTATTATTATTTTGGTAAGGTATTGTTAAGATAAACTAGTTAAAAATGAAAAAAAGTTAAAAGAGGAAAGCGTAAAAGTTAAAAAAAAAATCAGCAGAAGAAAAAAGCAGAAAAAAACATATTAACTGCAAGACTACAGAATCATGGGGAGAATACCGTGAATTTCTTGCTTTGCTTTCTCTTCCTCTGGAATTCCGCTGTTCTCCTTGGTAAGGGAAGCTGGTCTTGGCTGGGTTTCTTGTTGATCTTTTGGGGGAGGGGCCCGTTGTGGTGATTGTCAAGTGTCTTTGCCCCAGGCAGGATTGTACTGCCCTTATCAGGAGCCAGGCTAAGTTATCTGCTCAGGTTTGCTTTCCGGAGCTTTTCTTCCCTGAACGCTTTCTGTAGAGTTCTGTAGGATGGGAATACTAGTGGTGGCCTCCCGATCTCCGGCACGAGAAGCCGACAGCTCAGGGTCCCGCTCCTCAGTGCGCCCTCAGAGAAAAGCACCCAATTGCTCCCGTTTCCCTGGCCTCTGGTCGCGTTCAGAGTCAAGTGCCCAGTCGCTCGTGCCTGGAGAAAAGCACCGGGTCACTTGCGCCTGGAGAAAAGCACCGGGTCGCTCGTGCCTGGAGAAAAGCGCTCCATCGCTTCCTTCTCCATGGCCTCTGGCCATGCTCTGAGCTCACACAGCCTGCGACCAGTTCAAGGTAACCCCGAGCTGAGAGCTCACTCCTTGGCTTTGTCTCTGCAGCCGGCTTCCCCACTCTAATACCTGCGAGCTCTGTGACACTCAGACACCCCAATCCTTCTGTGATCCCACGGAACCTGGGGTTACAATGACCCCCCGTGGGCTTCACCCCGGTTTAGCATCTGGAGCAATGTCCCTCAGTGGAGCAGACTTTTAAAAGTCCTGATTTTGTGCTCCGTTGCTCTGCCTGTTGCCGGGAGCTGGCCCCTCCCCCCACAGTCTATCTTCCCGTTGCTTCGGACTCACTTCTAGGCCGGCCCTACCTTTCAGAAAGTGGTCGATGTTCTGTTTCTAGAATTGTTGCTCTTTTCTCGATTTCCCTTTGGATTTTTAGGTGTTCGCAATGTTTAGATAAGCTATCTAGCTGATCTCCTGCTACCTGATGTTGTCTCAGCCTGCTACTTCTCAGCCATCTAGACCACCCCCAAGCAGATTTCTTATCCTGGCCCTTGGCAAGGGTGATGCAATTCCACCTCAGGCAAAGACATTTGAGAATCTTGGCAACAGGCCCCTCTGCCAGAAGATCAGCAAGAATATCCAGCTAAGACCATGCTCACTGTTTAAGGAGAACAGCAGAATTTCAGAGGAAGGGAAAGCAATGCATGGAATTCATGGCGTTCACCCCGTGATCACTTATTCTTGCAAAGTTAAATTAAAGTCTTTTAATTTTATTTTTTTCTTATTCTAATTTTTTTTAACTTTTCCTCTTTTAATGTTTTTTAACTAGTTTATCTGAATACCTATGTAAAAAAATCTTTTTAAACCTTCATTATTATAGTCATATTTTATACTTCATTGTATTTAACCTTATTTTTTGTATACATATAGGGTTTTTTTTTCTCTAAAAAAATTTGGGATACAATTTCTTCTAATAGATCAAAATATACATTAATCTAGCACAGGGCTTTGTTCTAGTCTCCAGCCTGAGCACATTTTCTGCCTCCCCCCTTTTTTTCTTCATTCTTTTTCCAAACTGACTTATCTTAAAATATTTTTATTTATTTGACAGAGAAAGATCACAAGTAGGCAGAGAGGGAGACAGAGAGAGAGGGGGAAGCAGGCTCCCAGCTGAGCAGAGAACCCGATGAGGGGCTCAATCCTGGGACCATGAGATCATGTCCTAAGCCAAAGGCAGAAGATTAACCCACTGAGCTACGAAGGTGCCCCCAACCAACTTATCAATTACTTTTTTAGAATTTTTTAAAAATTTTCATCTTACTGGCAATAAAATGGCACTAAATTCTTATCTTTCAATAGTTACCCTGAATGTAAATGGGCAAAATGCCCCAATCAAAAGACACAGGGTGTAAGGATGGATAATAAAATAAAACCCATCAATATGCTGCCTATAAGAAACTCATTTTAGACCCAAAGATACCTCCAGATTTAAAGTGAGGGGGTGGAAAACAATTTACCATGTTAATGGGCATGCAAAGAAAGTTGGGGTGGCAATCTTTATATCAGATCAATTAGATTTTAAGGCAAAGACTATAGTAAGAGATGAGGAAGGATAATAGATCATATTTAAAGGGTCTCTCTAACAAGGAGATCTAACAATTTTAAATATCTATGCCCCTGGGGGGAGGAGTCAAGATGGCGGAGAAGTAGCAAGCTGAGACTGCTTCAGCTAGCCGGAGATCAGCTAGATAGCTTATCTAAAGATTGCAAACACCTGCAAATCCATCGGCAGATCGAAGAGAAGAAGAACAGCAATTCTGGAAACAGAAAAACAACCACTTTCTGAAAGGTAGGACCGGCGGAGAAGTGAATCCAAAGCGACGGGAAGATAGACCCCGGGGGGAGGGGCCGGCTCCCGGCAAGCGGCGGAGCAACCGCGCACAAAATCAGGACTTTTAAAAGTCTGTTCCGCTGAGGGACATCGCTCCAGAGGCTAAACCGGGGCGAAGCCCACGCGGGGTCAGCGTGGCCTCAGGTCCCGCAGGGTCACAGAAGGATCGGGGGTGTCTGAGTGTCGCAGAGCTTGCGGGTATTGGAACGGGAAAGCCGGCTACAGAGACAGAACCGACAGTAAGCTCGCAGCTTGGGGTGACCTTGAACCGGTCGCAGGCTGGGTGAGCTCGGAGCGCGGCCGGAGGTCAGGCAGACGGGAGTAACTGGGTGCTGTTCTCTGAGGGCGCACTGAGGAGTGGGGCCCTGGGCTCTCGGCTCCTCCGGGCCGGAGACCAGGAGGCCGCCATTTGTATTCCCGTCCTCTGGAACTCTACGGAAAGCGCTCAGGGAACAAAAGCTCCTGAAAGCAAACCCGAGCGGATTACTCACCCCGGCC
Organism: Mustela lutreola; assembly: GCF_030435805.1. Lineage (NCBI taxonomy): Eukaryota > Metazoa > Chordata > Mammalia > Carnivora > Mustelidae > Mustela > Mustela lutreola. Next base: position 31,334,823 of record NC_081308.1, on the reverse strand, counting down.
CCGGGTAAGGGCGGTGTAATTCCGCCTGGGGCAAAGACACTTGAGAATCACTACAACAGGCCCCTCCCCCAGAAGATCAACAAGAAATCCAGCCGAGACCAAGTTCACCTACCAAGGAGTGCGGTTTCAATACCAAGCAGAGCAGCAAAATTCCAGAGGAGGAGAAAGCCAAGCACGGAACTCATGGCTTTTTTCCTGTGATTTTTTTTAGTCTTGCAGTTAATTTAATTTTTTCTTTTTCATTTTTTTTTTTTTCTCGCCTTCGGGTAAAATTTTTTTTTTAACTCTTACCTTTTTCTTTTTTAACGATTTTTTACTAGTTTATCTAATATATATATATATTTTTTTTACATTTTTCTTAGGTGTTGTCTTTTTTAAAAAATATTCTTTTCTTTTTTTTTTTTTCTTTTTTCTTTCTTCCTTTTTGAACCTCTTTTTATCCCCTTTCTCCCCACTCACGATTTTGGATCTCTTCTAATTTGGTTAAAGCATATTTTCCTGGGGTTGTTGCCACCCTTTTAGTATTTTACTTGCCCCTTCATTTACTCTTATCTGGACAAAATGACAAGACGGAAAAATTCAACACAAAAAAAAGAACAAGAGGCAGTACTGAAGGCTAGGGACCTAATCAATACAGACATCGGTAATATGTCAGATCTAGAGTTCAGAATGACAATTCTCAAGGTTCTAGCCGGGCTCGAAAAAGGCATGGAAGATATTAGAGAAACCCTCTCGAGAGATATAAAAGCCCTTTCTGGAGAAATAAAAGAACTAAAATCTAACCAAGGTGAAATCAAAAAAGCTATTAATGAAGTGCAATCAAAAATGGAGGCTCTAACTGCTAGGATAAATGAGGCAGAAGAAAGAATTAGTGATATAGAAGACCAAATGACAGAGAATAAAGAAGCTGAGCAAAAGAGGGACAAACAGCTACTGGACCACGAGGGGAGAATTCGAGAGATAAGTGACACCATAAGACGAAACAACATTAGAATAATTGGGATTCCAGAAGAAGAAGAAAGTGAGAGGGGAGCAGAAGGTATACTGGAGAGAATTATTGGGGAGAATTTCCCCAATATGGCAAAGGGAACGAGCATCAAAATTCAGGAGGTTCAGAGAATGCCCCTCAAAATCAATAAGAATAGGCCCACACCCCGTCACCTAATAGTAAAATTTACAAGTCTCAATGACAAAGAGAAAATCCTGAAAGCAGCCCGGGAAAAGAAGTCTGTAACATACAATGGTAAAAATATTAGATTGGCAGCTGACTTATCCACAGAGACCTGGCAGGCCAGAAAGAGCTGGCATGATATTTTCAGAGCACTAAACGAGAAAAACATGCAGCCAAGAATACTATATCCAGCTAGGCTATCATTGAAAATAGAAGGAGAGATTAAAAGCTTCCAGGACAAACAACAACTGAAAGAATTTGCAAATACCAAACCAGCTCTACAGGAAATATTGAAAGGGGTCCTCTAAGCAAAGAGAGAGCCTACAAGTGGTAGATCAGAAAGGAACAGAGACCATATACAGTAACAGTCACCTTACAGGCAATACAATGGCACTAAATTCATATCTCTCAATACTTACCCTGAATGTGAATGGGCTAAATGCCCCTGTCAAAAGACACAGGGTATCAGAATGGATAAAAAAACAAAACCCATCTATATGTTGCCTCCAAGAAACACATTTTAAGCCCGAAGACACCTCCAGATTTAAAGTGAGGGGGTGGAAAAGAATTTACCATGCTAATGGACATCAGAAGAAAGCAGGAGTGGCAATCCTTATATCAGATCAATTAGATTTTAAGCCAAAGACTATAATAAGAGATGAGGAAGGACACTATATCATACTCAAAGGGTCTGTCCAACAAGAAGATTTAACAATTTTAAATATCTATGCCCCCAATGTGGGAGCAGCCAACTATATAAACCAATTAATAACAAAATCAAAGAAACACATCAACAATAATACAATAATAGTAGGGGACTTTAACACTCCCCTCACTGAAATGGACAGGTCATCCAAGCAAAAGATCAGCAAGGAAATAAAGGCCTTAAACGACACACTGGACCAGTTGGACATCACAGATATATTCAGAACATTTCATCCCAAAGCAACAGAATACACATTCTTCTCTAGTGCACATGGAACATTCTCCAGAATAGATCACATCCTCAGTCCTAAATCAGGACTCAACCGGTATCAAAAGATTGGGATCATTCCCTGCATATTTTCAGACCACAATGCTCTAAAGCTAGAACTCAACCACAAAAGGAAGTTTGGAAAGAACCCAAATACATGGAGACTAAACAGTATCCTTCTAAAGAATGAATGGGTCAACCGGGAAATTAAAGAAGAATTGAAAAAAATCATGGAAACAAATGATAATGAAAATACAACGGTTCAAAATCTGTGGGACACAACAAAGGCAGTCCTGAGAGGAAAATATATAGTGGTACAAGCCTTTCTCAAGAAACAAGAAAGGTCTCAGGTACACAACCTAACCCTACACCTAAAGGAGCTGGAGAAAGAACAAGAAAGAAACCCTAAGCCCAGCAGGAGAAGAGAAATCATAAAGATCAGAGCAGAAATCAATGAAATAGAAACCAAAAAAACAATAGAACAAATCAACGAAACTAGGAGCTGGTTCTTTGAAAGAATTAATAAAATTGATAAACCCCTGGCCCGACTTATCAAAAAGAAAAGAGAAAGGACCCAAATAAATAAAATCATGAATGAAAGAGGAGAGATCACAACTAACACCAAAGAAATACAAACTATTATAAGAACATACTATGAGCAACTCTACGGCAATAAATTTGACAATCTGGAAGAAATGGATGCATTCCTAGAAACATATAAACTACCACAACTGAACCAGGAAGAAATAGAAAGCCTGAACAGACCCATAACCAGTAAGGAGATTGAAACAGTCATTAAAAATCTCCAAACAAACAAAAGCCCAGGGCCAGACGGCTTCCCGGGGGAATTCTACCAAACATTTAAAGAAGAACTAATTCCTATTCTCCCGAAACTGTTCCAAAAAATAGAAATGGAAGGAAAACTTCCAAACTCATTTTATGAAGCCAGCATCACCTTGGTCCCAAAACCAGACAAGGATCCCACCAAAAAAGAGAGCTATAGACCGATATCCTTGATGAACACAGATGCGAAAATACTCAACAAAATACTAGCCAATAGGATTCAACAGTACATTAAAAAGATTATTCACCACGACCAAGTGGGATTTATTCCAGGGCTGCAAGGTTGGTTCAACATCCGCAAATCAGTCAATGTGATACAACACATCAATAAAAGAAAGAACAAGAACCATATGATACTCTCAATAGATGCTGAAAAAGCATTTGACAAAGTACAACATCCCTTCCTGATCAAAACTCTTCAAAGTGTAGGGATAGAGGGCACATACCTCAATATCATCAAAGCCATCTATGAAAAACCCACCGCAAATATCATTCTCAATGGAGAAAAACTGAAAGCTTTTCCGCTAAGGTCAGGAACACGGCAGGGATGTCCATTATCACCACTGCTATTCAACATCGTACTAGAGGTCCTAGCCTCAGCAATCAGACAACAAAAGGAAATTAAAGGCATCCAAATCGGCAAAGAAGAAGTCAAATTATCACTCTTCGCAGATGATATGATACTATATGTGGAAAACCCAAAAGACTCCACTCCAAAACTGCTAGAACTTATACAGGAATTCAGTAAAGTGTCAGGATATAAAATCAATGCACAGAAATCAGTTGCATTTCTCTACACCAACAGCAAGACAGAAGAAAGAGATATTAAGGAGTCAATCCCATTTACAATTGCATCCAAAACCATAAGATACCTAGGAATAAACCTAACCAAAGAGACACAGAATCTATACTCAGAAAACTATAAAGTACTCATGAAAGAAATTGAGGAAGACACAAAGAAATGGAAAAATGTTCCATGCTCCTGGATTGGAAGAATAAATATTGTGAAAATGTCTATGCTACCTAAAGCAATATACACATTTAATGCAATTCCTATCAAAGTACCATCCATCTTTTTCAAAGAAATGGAACAAATAATGCTAAAATTTATATGGAACCAGAAAAGACCTTGAATAGCCAAAGGGATATTGAAAAAGAAAGCCAACGTTGGTGGCATCACAATTCCGGACTTCAAGCTCTATTACAAAGCTGTCATCATCAAGACAGCATGGTACTGGCACAAAAACAGACACATAGATCAATGGAATAGAATAGAGAGCCCAGAAATAGACCCTCAAATCTATGGTCAACTAATCTTCAACAAAGCAGGAAAGAATGTCCAATGGAAAAAAGACAGCCTCTTCAATAAATGGTGCTGGGAAAATTGGACAGCCACATGCAGAAAAATGAAATTGGACCATTTCCTTACACCACACACAAAAATAGACTCAAAATGGATGAAGGACCTCAATGTACGAAAGGAATCCATCAAAATCCTTGAGGAGAACACGGGCAGCAACCTCTTCGACCTCTGCCGCAGCAACATCTTCCTAGGAAGAACGCAAAAGGCAAGGGAAGCAAGGGAAAAAATGAACTACTGGGATTTCATCAAGATCAAAAGCTTTTGCACAGCAAAGGAAACAGTTAACAAAATCAAAAGACAACTGACAGAATGGGAGAAGATATTTGCAAACGACATATCAGATAAAGGACTAGTGTCCAGAATCTATAAAGAACTTAGCAAACTCAACACCCAAAGAACAAATAATCCAATCAAGAAATGGGCAGAAGACATGAACAGACATTTCTGCAAAGAAGACATCCAGATGGCGAACAGACACATGAAAAAGTGCTCCATATCACTCGGCATCAGGGAAATACAAATCAAAACCACAATGAGATCTCACCTCACACCAGTCAGAATGGCTAAAATCAACAAGTCAGGAAATGACAGATGCTGGCGAGGATGCAGAGAAAGGGGAACCCTCCTACACTGTTGGTGGGAATGCAAGCTGGTGCAGCCACTCTGGAAAACAGCATGGAGGTTCCTCAAAATGTTGAAAATAGAACTGCCCTATGACCCAGCAATTGCACTATTGGGTATTTACCCTAAAGATACAAATGTAGTGATCCAAAGGGACACATGCACCCGAATGTTTATAGCAGCAATGTCCACAATAGCCAAACTATGGAAAGAACCTAGATGTCCATCAACAGATGAATGGATCAAGAAGATGTGGTATATATACACAATGGAATACTATGCAGCCATCAAAAGAAATGAAATCTTGCCATTTGCAACAACATGGATGGAACTAGAGCGTATCATGCTTAGCGAAATAAGTCAAGCAGAGAAAGACAACTATCATATGATCTCCCTGATATGAGGAAGTGGTGATGCAACATGGAGGCTTAAGTGGGTAGAAGAAGAATAAATGAAACAAGATGGGATTGGGAGGGAGACAAACCATAAGTGACTCTTAATCTCACAAAACAAACTGAGGGTTGCCGGGGGGAGGGGGTTTGGGAGAAGGGGGTGGGATTATGGACATTGGGGAGGGTATGTGATTTGGTGAGTGCTGTGAAGTGTGTAAACCTGGTGATTCACAGACCTGTACCCCTGGGGATAAAAATATATGTTTATAAAAAATAAAAAATTAAAAAAAAAAATATCTATGCCCCTAACATGGGAACAGCCAACTATATAAACCAATTAATAACAAAATCAAAGAAACACATCAACAATAATACAATAATAGTAGGGGACTTTAAAATCCCCCTCAGTGACATTGACAGATCATCCAAGCAAAAGATCAACAAGGAAATAAAGGCCTTAACTGAAACACTGGATCAGATGGACATCACAGATATATTCAGAACATTCCAACCCAAGGCAACAAAATAAACATTCTTCTATAGGGCACATGGAACATTCTCCAGAATAGATCACATCCTGGGTCACAAATCAGGTCTCAACTGGTACGAAAAGTTTGGGGTCATCCCCTGCATATTTTCAGACCACAATGCTCTGAAGCCAGAACTCAATCACAAGAAGAAAGCTGGAAATAACTCAAATACATGGAGGCTAAAGAGCATCCTACTGAAGAATGAATGCATTAACTAGGAAACTAACGAAGAATTGAAAAAAATTCATGGAGACAAATGATAATGAAAACACAACTGTTCAAAATTGGTGGGACACAGCAAAGGCAGTCCTGAGAAGAAAGTATATAGCCGTACAAGCCTTTCTCAAGAAACAAGAAAGGTCTCAAGTACACAACCTAAGCCTACACCTAAAGGAGCTGGAGAAAGAAGAGCAAATAAAGCTTAAACCCAGCAGGAGAAGAGAAATAATAAAGATCAGAGTAGAAATCAATGAAATAGAAACCAAAAGAACAGCAGAACAAATCAACGAAACCAGGAGCTGGTTCTTTGAAAGAATTAATAAGATTGACAAATCCCTGGCCAGACTTAGCAAAAAGAAAAGAGAAAAGACACAAATAAATAAAACCATGAATGAAAGAGGAGAGACCACAACCAACACCAAAGAAATACAAACAAGCATAAGAACATATTATAAGCAACTATACACCAGGAAATTAGACACTCTGGAAGAAATGTTTGCATTCCTAGAGACATATAAATTACTACAATTGAACTAGGAAGAAAGAGAAAACCTAAACAGACCCATAACCAGTAAGGAGATTGAAACAGTCATTAAAAATCTCCCAAAAAACAAGAGTCCAGGGCCAGATGGCTTCCAAGGTGAATTCTACCAAACACTTAAAGAAGAATTAATACCTATTCTCCTGAAATTGTTCCAAAAAATAGAAATGGAACGAAAACTTCCAAACTCATTTTATGAGGCCAGCATTACCTTCATCCCAAAATCAGACAAAGACCCCATCAAAAAAGAGAATTAAAGACCAATATCCCTGATGAACACATTGCAAAAATTATCACCACAGTACTAGCCAATAGGATCCAACTGTACATTCAAAGGATTATTCACCACGACCAAGTGGGATTTATTCCAGGGCTGCAAGGTTGGTTCAACATCCACAAATCAATCAATGTGATACAATACATTGATAAAAGAAAGAACAAGAGCCATATGATACTCTCAATAGATGTTGATAAAGCATTTGACAAAGTACAGCATCCCTTCCTGATCAAAACTCTTCAAAGTGCAGGGATAGAGGGCACATACCTCAATACCATCAAAGGCATCTATGAAAAACCCACCGCAAATATCATTCTCAATGGAGAAAAACTGAAAGCTTTTCCACTAAGGTCAGGAACACGGCAGGGATGTCTGTTATCACCACTGCTATTCAACATAGTACTGGAAGTCCTAGCCTCAGCAATCAGACAACAAAAAGAAATTAAAGGCATCCAAATCGGCAAAGAAGAAGTCAAACTATCACTCTTTGCAGATGATATCATACTTTATGGGGAAAACCCAAAAGACTCCACTCCAAATCTGCTAGAACTTGTCCAGGAATTCAGTAAAGTGTCGGGATATAAAATCAATGTACAGAAATCAGCTGCATTTCTATACACCAACAACAAGACAGAAGAAAGAGAAATTAAGGAGTCAATCCCATTTACAACTGCACCCCAAAGCATAAGATACCTAGGAGTTCACCTAACCAAAGAGGCAAAGAATCTATACTCAGAAAACTATAAAGTACTCATGAAAGAGATTGAGGAAGACACAAAGAAATGGAAAAATGCTCCATGCTCCTGGATTGGAAGAACAAATATTGTGAAAATGTCTATGCCACCTAAAGCAATCTACTCATTTAATGCAATCCCTATCAAAATCCCATCCATTTTTTCCACAGGTATGGAACAATAATCCTAAATTTTTTTTTAAAGATTTTATTTATTTATTTGACAGACAGAGATCACAAGTAGACAGAGAGGCAGGCAGAGAGAGAGAGGGAAGCAGGCTCCCTGCTGAGCAGAGAGCCCGATGCGGGACTCGATCCCAGGACCCTGGGATCATGACCTGAGCCGAAGGCAGTGGTTTAACCCACTGAGCCACCCAGGTGCCCAATAATCCTAAAATTTATATGGAATCAGAAAAGACCCCAAATATCCAGAGGGATGTTGAAAAAGAAAGCCAAAGTTGGTGGCATCACAATTCCGGACTTCAAGTTCTATTACAAAGCTGTTATCATCAAGACAGTATGGTACTGGCACAAAAACAGACACATAGCTTAATGGAACAGAATAGAGAGCCCAGAAATAGACCCTCAACTCTATGGTCAATTAATCTTTGACAAAGCAGGAAAGAACCTCCAATCAGAAAAAGACAGTCTCTACAACAAATGGTGTTGGGAAAATTGGACAGCCACATGCAGAAAAATTAAACTGGACCATTTCCTTTCACCAAACACGAAAATAGACTCAAAATGGATGAAGGACCTCAATGTGAGAAAGGAATCCATCAAAATCTTTGAGGAGAACACAGGCAGGAAACTCTGACTTCAGCCTCAGCCAACTTCTTCTTAGAAACATTGCCCAAGGCAAGGGAAGCAAGGGCAAAAATGAACTATTGGGATTTCATCAAGAGCAAAAGCTTTAGCACAGCAAAGGAAACAGTTAACAAAACCAAAAGACAACCTGACAGAATGGGAGAAAATATTCACAAATGACATATCAGATAAAGGGCTAGTATCCCAAATCTATAAAGAACTTATCAAAATCAACACTCAAAGAATAAATAATCCAATCAAGAAATGGACAGAGGCCTTCGGCTCCAGTCATGATCCCAGGGTCCTGGGATCGAGCCCCACATGGGGCTCTCTGCTCAGTGGGGAGCCTGCTTCCTCCTCCTCTCTCTCTCTGCCTGCCTCTCTGCCTACTTGTGATCTCTATCTGTCAAATGGATAAATAAAATCTTTAAAAAAATATATTAAAAAAAAAAGAAATGGGCAGAGGACATGAACAGACATTTTTGCAAAGAAGACATCCCGATGGCCAATAGACACATGAAAAAGTGCTCCACATCACTCGGCATCAGGGAAATACAAATCAAAACCACAATGAGATACCACCTCACACCAGTCAGAATGGCTAAAATTAACAAGTCAGGAAATGACAGATGCTGGGGAGGATGTGGAGAAAGGGGAACCCTCCTACACTGTTGGTGGGAATGCAAGCTGATGTAGCCACTCTGGAAAACAAGTATGGATGTTCCTTAAAAAGTTGAAAATAGAGCTACCCTACGACCCAGCAATCACACTACTGGGTATTTACCTTAAAGATACAAATGTAGTGATCTGAGGGGGCACATGCAGCCGAATGTTTGTAGCAGCAATGTCCATAATAGCCAAACTATGGAAAGGGACTAGATGTCCATCAACAGATGAATGGATAAAGAAGATTTGGTATATATATATATATATACAATGGAATACTATGCAGCCATCAAAAGAAATGAAATCTTGCTCTCTCCAACGACGTGGCTGGAAGTAGAGGGTATTATGCTGAGTGAAATAAGTCAATGAAAGAAGGAAAATTATCATATGATCTCCTGTGATATGAGGAATTTAAGAGGCAGAGTGGGGCTTTTGAGGGGTAGGGAAGAAAAAAATGAAACAAGATAACATTGGGAGGTAGACAAACCATAAGAGACTCTTAATATCACAAAACAAACTGATGGTTGCTTGGGGGAGGGGGTTATGGAGAAAGTGATTGGATTATGGACACTGGGAATGGTATGTGAAATAGTGAGTGCTGTGAAGTGTGTAAGCCTGATGATTCACTAATCTGTACCCCTGGGGCAAATAATACATTATATGTTAATAAAAGTACTAAATAAATAAATTAAATTTAAAAAATTATGGAAAGGGAAACCACCATCAAATAATACTCAGTTCCTTTAGATATAAAAATGACTTTTGGGGCACCTGGGTGTCTGCCTTCAGTCTGGGTCGGGAACCTGGGGTCCTGGGATCAAGCCCCACATTGGGCTCTCTGCTCAGCGGGAATCCTGCTTCTCCCTCTCCCACACCCCCTTCTTCTGTTTCTCCTCTCACTGTTTCTCTCTGTCAAATGAATAAATAAAATCCTAAAAAAAAGATCAGGTTTTTTTTTTTTAAGATTTTTATAGGGGCACCTGGGCATTGGTTAAGCATCCAACTCTTGATTTGTGCTCAGGTCATGATCTCATGGTGGTAGGATCAAACCCTGGTCTGGCTCCACACTCAGAGGGGAGTCTAGTTTCTTGAGATTCTCTCTCTCTCTGTCCCTTCCCCTGCTATGTCTCTAAAAAATAAATCTATCTTAAAAATAAATAATATAAATAAGAAAAATAACTTTTTTTTTAGATTTTATTTATTTATTTGACAGACAGAGATCACAAGTTGGCAGAGAGGCAGGCAGAGAGAGAGAGAGAAAGAGAGGGAAGCAGGCTCCCTGCAGAGCAGAGAGCCCGATGTGGGGTTTGATCCCAGGACCCTGAGATCATGACCTGAGCCGAAGGCAGTGGCTTAACCCACTGAGCCACCCAGGCACCCCAGAAAAATAACTTTTATAAATAATCACAAAGGGCAGAGTTGAAACTTCAAAATTTTGACGTCTTACAAAAGTAATGGACATGCTGATTTTACTCTCAAAATCAAGTTTTTAAAAAAAATTCTGGGATCTAATTAAAAAAAAAAATCTGGAAACTCAGTGGAAAAAGAAGCTATTGAGTTTGTGCAAGAAAATGCTCTGGTGTTTTAGCTTAACTGTTTACCATAACCTACTCCCTATCTCGGCAGCAGCCATGAAAATAAAAGCTCGCATTTCTGGTAAAAGTTTCTGGTACCAGAGAGAGCAATATATATGTCATTCTCAATGAAAAGTGGTTGTGTGTTTTCAACTGTGGAGGATCCCTGAAAGTCCAACTAAGTGCTTGCATTTGTTTCACCTGCATATAGTATTCCCAGGGCTAAGTCTGCTTTCTGAGCATTTGTTGAAAGGCAAGCTTAAATGCAAAAGTAATAAAAGAAGCCACCAGAGGTAAAGGACAAAAATCTGTATAAACAATAGACAGAATGAAAGCCTGGTAAGAAACAAGCTAGTTAAGAAGATATTTGGAGCAATTAAAACTTTGAAAAGTTCCCACATGTGTTGGGAAATCTAGAAGCGTACGTATATGTCCAGGGCCAGAGGCATACTCAGAAAATACCTAAGAAGATCATAACCTTCCACTACTGGCTGATACTTTTACTCCATGCATGAAGGAACTGAATGGGTATGCCTGGGTAGCTCAGTCAGTTAAGTGTCTGCCTTCAGCTCAGGTTGATCCCAGAGTCCTAGGATAGAGTCCTGCATTGGTCTCCTTGCTCAGCAGGGAGCCTGCTTCTCCCTCTGCCTGCAGCTCCCCCTGCTTGTGCTCCTCCTCTCTCTCTGACAAGAAAATAAATAAAATCTTAAAAAAAAAAAAAAGGAATTGAATGCTATGGTAGAGTTGTAAAAAAACATGGTGAAGCTCTGAATGAGTCTTCCAGCACAGACGGAATCTGCAAAGAATGGAAGGTATAGGTGATAGAGGATGGAAGGATGGATGGATGGATGAATGGATGAATATCTAGACAGATAAATAATTTTTTTTTTTGGCTACTGCTGTTTCAGAAAAATAGATGACCTGTAAGCTAGAGGAACAAATAACTGGTAGTCAGAGAATATGGTAGACAATAATGGTAGACAAAGAATATAAATTAAAAAAATATTATAATAGTGATGCTCAAACTCTCCTAAAAACAGAAAAGGAAGGGGTCCCTGGGTGGTTCAGTTGGTTAAGCAACCAACTCTTAATTTCAGCTCAGGCTATGATATCAGAGTCCTGGAACTGAGCCCTGAGTCAAGCTCATGCTCAGCAGCTAGTCTGCTCTCTCCTTCTGCCCCTCCCCATACTCTCACACTCTTTCTCACTCCTTCTAAAATAAATAAATGAATCGTACAAAAATAAAGAGATTTTAAAAAACAGAAAAGGAAGGAACACTTCCTAACTCTTTCTATGAGACCAGTGTTACTCTGATACCAAAGCCAGACAAAGAAATCATATGAAAATAAAACTACAAATGGATGTACAACTCCTAAACAAAATACTAGCAAACCAAATCCAGCAGCAAATTAAAAAAATTATATATGATGACAAACTGGAATTTGTCCCAGGAATTCAAGGGTTGTTCAACATAGGAGAAGCAATCAATGTAATATACCACATTAACAGGATGAAGTAAAAACCACATGATCATCTCAATTAATGAAAAAAAATGCAAAATAGAAAATCCAACAGCTTTTCATGAAGACATTCAAACTATGAGAAATGGAATGAAACTTCCTGAACCTAATAAAGGACATTTAAGAAAATGCTATATCTAACATTACAGTCAATAATGAAAGATTGAAAGCTTTCTCCTCAAGATTAGGGACTTCTGCCACTTTTATTTAACATTGAATTTAGAGCATTAGAGCAAGTAGACAAGAAAAATAAATTAAAGACATCCAAATTTGTAAGGAAGAAGTAAAACAGATCCTAAATCTAGATAAAATTATCTAATGTACAGTAAATCCTAGAGAATTCATAAAGAAATATTTGAGCTAATGATGAATTCAGCAAAGTTGCAAGAGACACAATCAACTCAAATATTGATAGTAGTCTACTAATAATGAAAAATTGAGAAGGAAATTAAGAAAACAATTCCATTTACAATAATGTGAAAAAGAAGAAAATATCTAGGAATACATTTAACAAAAATGGTACACTAAAAATTGCAAACATTGCTGAAAGAAATTAAATAAGGTCCAAATAAAAGAAAGACATTCTGCGTTCATTAATTGGAACAGTTAATATTCTTAAAATGATAATACTACTCTATATAATCCACACATTCAATGCAATCTCTCTCAAAATCCCAATATGCAGAATCCTTATTATGCAAAAATGGAAAAGCTGATCCTAAAATTCATGTAAAATTTCAAGGGAGCTTGAGCAGCCAAAACAAAGATATATCATATGACCTAGCAATTCTACTCCCGGTTATAGTCTCAAAAAAATTTTTAAAAAGTGTTAAAATCTTGTACACGAATGTATTTAGCAGCACTAAACACAAAAAGTTGGAAATAATCCATGTGATCATCAATGATGAATGGATAGCAAAATGTGGTATATTCATAAAATTGAGTATTATTTAGCCATAAAAATAAATGAAGTACTGATACATGTTATAACATGGATGAACATAAGAGTGAGGGCCAAGGTGACATTCAGTGTATTTAACAACTAGTACAGTATAGCCTAGACCAAATTGTTATAGGACGTAAATCAACAATAAGGCCTTGCAGGGTCTTCTACCTGGGAGTGGGCACCCATGCCCTGTCAACTTTTTGTTTGCAGTGGTGAAGCTGAAACTCTTTGGTATGTGGAACACTGATGTGGGACTGAACTAGTTTGTGTAAATTGTCAGGAATGTAGATTCCCTTCCCAGCTTCCTTAACTCAGCAAAACCTGGACTTTGGTCTCTATTGTTTCTGACCAAGATGTTCCACAGAAAAGGACAAAAAAAGGGGCACCTGGATGTCCCGGTCAGTTAGGCATCTGACTCCTGATTTTGCCTCAGGTCATGATCTCAGGGTCATGAGATCAAGCCTGGAGTCGGCTCCACATCAGTGGGGAGTCTACTTGAGATTCATTCTCTCTCTCTCTCCCTTTGCCCCTCTCCCCCGACACGTGCACACACACACTCTCTCAAATAAATACATAAATCTTAAAAAAAAAAAGAAGAAAGGACAAAAAAGACTTGGAAGGTAAATCAGGTAAATCTATCTGGGGGAAGGAGGAGTCTTGATTTGCCTCAAAAAATGGCATAAGGGTTAGTGGAGAGGGATGATTATGACACAGCAAGTGGCTGAAATTGGAACCTTCTCTTAACCCAACCCCAAGCTCAAGGATTCCATCTTCCCCACTGCATACAGATAATAATTGATGCCCACACTTGATCCTCTTTTCTCTCCCATGCAGATAAGCCAAGCAGTGCTAGGTGGTTTCCTACTTGGGAATCCAGGACCATGCAGAGCTGATGTTCACATGCTGGACATCCCAGTGAAGACAGAGCCCCAGGGTTATGACAAGACGTTGTTTTGTACTTTGCACTGTTTGTGTGCTTTGTGTAGGGGTCTGTTATTTCCTCTTCCCAGAAGACACATTTTCTGTTGTACTGGGCTATGACTTAATCTGCCCCTGTCTACACAAAAAGAGAAGTTTCTTTGGATTCTAGTATTTGACAGCATGAATTTTCAGGGCTTTTGGAGGATTTACCTTAATCTTAGGATCTTTACAAATCTCAGTAGAAGTTTTATAGAACTGTTTCTACTTCCATAGAGCTTTTATGTAAATCATTTCATTTTTATATGAAACTTCCCAAATTGAGTAACTAAAATGAAACAAATGGCCTTTCCTTGAACAATGTTAGTAGAAATGTTTTTATTGTACAAATGTAAAGCCATCAAGCAAAGGCCTAATTACTTCGTAGGTTTCAACATGTGGTTCTTAATGGCAAAGAAGTTAATGCACATTTATTTTTTTTAAAAATTTTACTTATTTATATAACAGAGAGATACACAGCGCAAGAAGGAACACAAGCATGGCAAGTGGGAGAGAGAGAAGCAGGCTGCTCGTGGAGCAGGGAGCCTGATGTGGGGCTTGATCCCAGGAGCCCGGGATCATGACCTGAGCTGAAAGCAGATGGTTAATGACTGAGCCACCCAGGCACCCCAGTTAATGCACATTTAATTAGAACAAGAGCCAACTAGTTGGGCTTAGAGATTGATATGATTACATATTTAAGCGTCTACTTCCATTTTTCAATACACTTACCAATATAATTGAATGCATGAATTAATAGATCCATTTCTGCATAAGCGTTTGTAATTCAATATAATCTATTAGATTGAGAGCAATATTTATTTGATGGCAATATAATTTCATGATTGTAGGTTTTTCCTAACACTTTCTCTAAGAAAACAAAGTATATGCAATCAAAAGTGATGTTTTAGTAAGCTGAGATGCCAAATTAAGTGCAATTATATTTTGAGTAACTAATGTAAAATTATGGAGTAAAACATTAATATTCCCATTGTCTAACTAAAAGAATAAAACTGACTTTGTCATATGCTATTATAAATTACCATTAGCATTTTCTAAGGCTATATTATGAGTTAGTACAAGGGGACTCAGAGGATTTCCTTAGATCACTGATCACATTGCATTTTATATTTTTCAGAAATTTTTATAAAGGAGAATTCAGTTAAATCAAATGTCCCCTTATTGGGAAAGAGAAACAAGATTTACTATTAGTATACAACATCATTATATGTATAATTCTATGTGTAAAATTAAACTATACTTTACCTATTTAATATGCTCTATTATTGTTCATATATAAATGATTATGTGTATACTAGGTAAGTTTGGCCGATGCTTTGACTGAAAACGTATGAGCCCCTAAGCACATGACCAATCCAAGTGGTGTCTGGACTCATGACAGGAAACCATGAGATAATAAATGTGTATTGTTTTAAGATCCTAAATTTGTGTTAATTTCTTACACAGCTACAGATAACTAACACAGGTAAGGTCCAGGTAAGATCGGGCATGCTTCCACTCTGCTCCCATGGGACTTTCCATACAATCATTTAGAATTTACTCACAACTCTTTGCTTATCTGCCTTCCTCACTAGTCTATATGCAACTCAGTGACTGAGAGTGTTAGATATAATTCTAGAGCCTCATACAGTGCCTGACATATAGTAGGCACTCACAAATGTTTGTCGGGTATTAATCACTATGGTGGGGTAAATTAAGAATATTAATGAGGTCATCATGACAGTGATGTGATAGAAAGGTACTAGGAAAAACCCTAACAAAAGGATAAGATTTGGTTCTGGAAAGAATGGTTAAATCACCAGTTCCTATCCTTGAAATCTGGGATTCACAGGTTGAAAGAAACCAACATTAATACACTACATGTGACTTCAAAACAATAAGAGTAACATGGTATGCCCGGGTGTCTCAGTTGGTTAAGCAGCGGCTGCTTAACCGTGCAGGTCATGATCTCAGCATCTGGGCTTGAGCCCCACATGGGGCTCCCTGCTCAGTGGGGATCCTGCTTCTCCCTCTCACTCCACCTGTGCTCTCTCTTACTTTCTCTCTCTCTCAAATAAAGAAAGAAATAATCTTAAAAATATATATAAAAATACATATAAAAATAAAATAAAAAACAAGAAAAATTAAAAAACATTAACAGTAACTACGTAATAACTGAAAATTAACTTCATTGCTTTATAATCAAGTTTCTAATATTCCTCTGAGGTGAGACTAGTGGAGGCAAATAAATATATATATATATCTTCACAATATACAATGAGAACAACTGCATGGGACTACAGAATAATTTTTCAGAAAAGAGAGAGATAACACAGAGAGAAAAAGAGAGAGGATAAACCGCTTAATATCTACAGACCTACATCTCATCTTAACAAAATTGGGTTCAGTATTATTTAGGTTCACAAAATGATGACAGCAAATAGGGATGGTATATTTTCAGAACACACTATACTCACTGCTAATTGACTAATTTGCTATTACTCTTCTTAAAGAAGAGGGTACTGTGAAAAAAGTGTAAAGCTAGTAAACTGTTTTCAAATCAAAAGGCATTTTGGTTTTCAGTACATAGAAGATGAATGTTGGGTACACAGTGAGAACCTTAACTGTTATTAAAAACTATTGACGTTGGGCACCTGGGTGACTCAGTTCACTGAGTGTCTTCTTCAGCTAAGGTCATGATCCCAGAGTCCTGGGATGGAGTACCACATTGGGCTCCCTGCTCAGCAGGGAGCCTGCTTCTCCCTCTGCCTGTCATTCCCCCTGCTTGTGCTCTCTCCCTCCCTCTCTGACAAAAAACAAAAAAAACAAAAAAAACAAAAAACAAACAAACAAACAAACAAACAAAAAAAAACCCCACCATGGATGTTGATTCCATGTTAAAAGAAACAAAATTAGTTTTTAGATATTAGGCCAAGAAGAAATAAGGATGTTAAAATTTATCTCTCATGGGGCAACTGTGTGGCTCAGTTGGTTAAGCATCTACCTTCGGCTCAGGTCATGATCTTAGGGTCCTGGGATGGAGGCCCACACTGGAAATCTCTGCATAGTGGGGAGCCTGCTTCTTCCTCTCCTTCTGCCTGCTTCTTTCTCCCTGTTTGTGCTCACTCTCTGTCATCTTAAATCTTAAAATCTTAAAAAAAAAGATTTTATGTATTTATTTGACAGACAGAGGTCATAAGTAGTCAGAGAGGCAGGCAGAGAGAGAGGGGGAAGCAGACTCCCTGCTGATCAGAGAGCCCAATTCGGGGCTCAATCCCAGGACCCTGAGATCATGACCTGAGCAAAAGGCAGAGGCTTAACCCACTGAGCCATCAAGGCGCCCCCATAAAATCTTTTTAAAAAATTCATCTCTTCAGTTGAATTGCATTTTAGACTTAAAAAATATTAATAGGTTTCCAGCAGGAAAAAATACTTTAAAAATACAGAACCTGTAGAGTTTCAACTAATTTTATATTAGCTATAAACTTCTAGTGATATTTTGATAGACTGATTCTATAATGACATGTTATGAATATACTCAAGGGTGTGGTACCTCAGATTTTGAAAAAGTACCAGGAGCTATTTCTGGGAAGCATCTGAGACAGTTGTGGTTCCAGAGAAATCTAAGTCTTTGACTTTCAGGCGTAAAACAATCCTGGTTTGTGAAGTGAATATACATGTAAGGGCTCTGATCATCCAATTTCCAATGTGTGGGGGATGTCTTCTCACACCAACAATTCTCAGACACCAGGTGGGTGTCCTACAATTCTATTCAATTGACACTACCTCCCTGAAGATAGTGTCAGATCCTATGGGATCAGTCCCACAAGACTGCCTTCCGCTTCAGATGACACAGCAAGCCCACACTGTTACCTATGCTCTGACTCACTGGCTACAAATTGGAATTTCTTGTGATCCTCTACTCAGGTTTGACTAATTTGTTAGAGGGGCTTAGAGAACTCAAAGAAAACCATTTACCCAACAGATTTTCAATTTGTTACAAAAGATATTAAAAGGTACGAATCAACAGTCAGAAAAAGAGCTGGGTGAGGTCCTGATTGAAGGACTTCTGTTCTTGTGGAGCTTGGGACCCAGCACGGTTGCACATGGAAGCATTCTGGTTCCCCAGTCTGGAAGTTCTCTAAACCCTGTCCTTTTGGGTTTTAATGGAGGCTTCATTACATTGGTGTGATTGATTAAATCATTGGCCATTCATTGGTGATTGATTCAACCTCCAGCCCATCTCCCCTTCCCCTGAGATTAGGGAGGTAGAACTGAGTGTTCCCACCCTCTATTCTTGGTTGGTTCCCCTAGACACCAGGCCCCATTCTTAGGTGCTTTCTAAAAGTCACCTCATTAACATAAACCCAGTTGTGGGGGAAAGGGCTTCTTCTTCTTTTTTTTTTGTTTAAGATTTTATTTATATAATTGGCAGAAAGAGAGAGAGAGAGCTACAGAGGGAGAGGGGAGAAGCAGACTCCATGCTGAGCAGAGAGCCCAATGTGGGGCTTGATCCTAAGACCCCGGAATCATGACCTGAGCTGAAGGCAGACACTCAATGAACTGAGGCACCCACATGCCCTGGAAAGGGGCTTCGTATGAATAAGACTCTCATTTCATTGTCATGACTCTGAAGCATTTTCAGAAACCGAAGACAAGTGGTCAAATAGTATAACAAAAATGCTCCCATCGCTCTTATTGCTCAGGAAGTTCCAAGCTGTGATCCGGGAATATAACTGTGGACAAAGACCAAATATATATTTCTTACTATAAATCAAAATGTCACAACATGGGATGGGTATATTCAGTCATTGTTCTTCCTCAAAGCAAATGGGATTCACAGGATTTGTGTGGATTTATTAAGATCACCTATTTGTCTCCATCACATTCATAAAAGAAATCATCTCATCCCATTGAGAATCTAGGCTAATTTGGAAACTCTTATTACTGAAATGCATCCATTCAATTCAGCAGTAATTTCCACTATTTAAATCACTGCCACTGGGGCGCCTGGGTGGCTCAGTGGGTTAAGCCACTGCCTTCGGCTCAGGTCATGATCTCAGGGTCCTGGGATCGAGCCCCAAGTCGGGCTCTCTGCCCAGTGGGAAGTGTGCATCCCCCTCTCTCTCTGCCTGCCTCTCTTCCTGCTTGTGATCTTTCTCTCTCTCTGTCAAATAAATAAATAAAATCTTAAAAAAAAATCACTGCCACTTGCCCCAAAATAAGATAAACTTTCAGATATTTATTTAGTATTCAGTTGTTTCATTTTTTAATTCCAATCTATGTAGTGATACATGTAGTAATTAAGAATTCCTTTTATGATTACTTCACCTTGCCTTATATTTTATAAGTTAAATAATTCTGTCTTCCTTAAGCCATAACATTTTTCTTATTTAGGGGAACCTGAGTGGGTCAGTGGGTTAAGCGGTTGTCTCTTGATTTTGGCTCAGGTCATAATCTCAGGGTCTTGGGATCAGCACCATGTTGAATCTGGTGTCTGGTTCAGTGGGGAGTCTGCTTCAGGATTCTCTCTCTCCCTCCCTCCCTCTCTCTCTGCCCTCCGCCCACCTCCATACTCGCTCACGTGCGTGATCTCTTTCTCTTTCTCTCTCTAAAATAAATAAATAAATCTTTAAAAAAATTATTCATTTGAAGCCTTTCATATACAGGCTCTACATATGTGAACATTTGCTCAACAGAGGGAAGTCAATACTGAAACTTTAAAGTTACAGGTAGGTAATTTGTCCTTTCTGAGAGTTCTTACTCATTTTGATGATTATTGACGAATCATTTGTACTCTATAGTACTCACCAGAAAGTAATTTTGAAATATTGGATTTCCCTTCCACTGCCATATGATAGTGTACTGCTTAAAGTGGTTCAGATAAAAATAAAGGTTATTGCTCAGAGTTACTTATAAAATCTTACAGATATCTTTCATGATATTAAACTTCTGTGATTTTACAGTTGCAGAAATTACACTGCATTTGTTCTATTCACAATTTATTATTTTCATATATGGACATGCATATGTGTATATAATTTCTTACTAGGAAGCAAATTTTCTCTGTAATTATTTTTTAAGTTTCTGAAAGATTGGTGTTTAGAAAACAAAACTGATTCTTGTTTTATCTCACTTCTTTTCAGAATATGTGTATTTTCTACGACATGTGGATAACAAATTTTGGCAAAGTCCTTTTGAATGGCCTAACTTTTATAACACAGTTCACACGTTTGGTAAGAGCCATTTTTATACAGAATTTCTATTGCAAATCACTTTATTGTTGAAATTTGAAATAATATTTCTATAAACTAATTTATTAATTTTAATCAAACGTCAGATTTTGATTTGCCAACAATGCTTTATTTATGTTGCATTTTGCACTTAATATACTAACATGACCTAAGTGTTAACATTTAAATATTTTTTTGTTAAACTACAAATAAAGCTAATGGGGCAACGATTTCCTTCTATTATGAAAGGATTCAGTATTATATTTCCCCAACTTTCATTTTATAGATATATGCAAAAGCTTGAACTGTCCTAAACAGTATCTATGCAATTGTCTGATCCCTGTGAATGCCCAGTGTGAACTTTACTTTGACATAGATACATAGGTGTATGTCTTTATATCATGCAGTCTATAAACTTTTTATGAGTATCCTCTGCTTCTTTATTTCTTTATGGTAATACACTGCATATAAATTGTAAAAGTCTGAATTGAAACAGACTTCATTGGATGTAGCTATGGTGTACATATTAAAATAGGATTCCATAGAAATCTACAGAAGAAAGAGAAATTAAGGAGTCAATCCCATTTACAATTGTACCCCAAACCATAAGATACCTAGGAATAAACCTAAGCAAAGAGGCACAGAATCTATACTCAGAAAACTATAAAGTACTCATGAAAGAAATTGAGGAAGACACAAAGAAATGGAAAAATGTCCCATGCTCCTGGATTGGAAGAATAAATATTGTGAAAATGTCTATGCTACCTAAAGCAATCTACATATTTAATGCAATTCCTATCAAAGTACCATCCATCTTTTTCAAAGAAATGGAACAAATAATTCTAAAATTTATATGGAACCAGAAAAGACCTCGAATAGCCAAAGGGATATTGAAAAAGAAAGCCAAAGTTGGTGGCATCACAATTCCGGACTTCAAGCTCTATTACAAAGCTGTCATCATCAAGACAGCATGGTACTGGCACAAAAACAGACACATAGATCAATGGAACAGAATAGAGAGTCCAGAAATAGACCCTCAACTCTATGGTCAACTAATCTTCAAAAAAGCAGGAAAGAATGTCCAATGGAAAAAGGACAGCCTCTTCAATAAATGGTGTTGGGAAAATTGGACAGCCACATGCAGAAAAATGAAATTGGACCATTTCCTTACACCACACATGAAAATGGACTCAAAATGGATGAAGGACCTCAATGTGCGAAAGGAATCCATCCAAATCCTTGAGGAGAACACAGGCAGCAACCTCTTCGACCTCAGCCGCAGCAACATCTTCCTAAGAACATCGCCAAAGGCAAGGGAAGCAAGGGCAAAAATGAACTATAGGGATTTCATCAAGATCAAAAGATTTTGCACAGCAAAGGAAACAGTTAACAAAATCAAAAGACAACTGACAGAATGGGAGAAGATATTTGCAAACGACATATCAGATAAAGGACTAGTGTCCAAAATCTATAAAGAACTTAGCAAACTCAACACCCAAAAGAACAAATAATCCAATCAAGAAATGGGAAGAAGACATGAACAGACATTTCTGCAAAGAAGACATCCAGATGGCCAACAGACACATGAAAAAGTGCTCCATATCACTCGGCATCAGGGAAATACAAATCAAAACCACAATGAGATCTCACCTCACACCAGTCAGAATGGCTAAAATCAACAAGTCAGGAAATGACAGATGCTGGGGAGGATGCAGAGAAAGGGGAACCCTCCTACACTGCTGGTGGGAATGCAAGCTGGTGCAGCCACTCTGGAAAACAGCATGGAGGTTCCTCAAAATGTTGAAAATAGAACTGCCCTAGGACCCAGCAATTGCACTATTGGGTATTTACCCTAAAGATACAAACGTAGTGATCCGAAGGGGCACGTGCACCCAAATGTTTATAGCAGCAATGTCCACAATAGCCAAACTATGGAAAGAACCTAGATGTCCATCAACAGATGAATGGATCAAGAAGAAGTGGTATATATACACAATGGAATACTATGCAGCCATCAAAAGAAATGAAATCTTGCCATTTGCGACAACATGGATGGAACTAGAGCTTATCATGCTTAGTGAAATAAGTCAAGCAGAGAAAGACAACTATCATATGATCTCCCTGATATGAGGAAGTGGTGATGCAACATGGGGGCTTAAGTGGGTAGGAGAAGAATCAATGAGACAAGATGGGATTGGGAGGGAGACAAACCATAAGTGACTCTTAATCTCACAAAAAAAACTGAGGGTTGCTGGGGGGAGGGGGGTTGGGAGAAGGGGGATGGAGTTATGGACATTGGGGAGGGTATGTGCTTTGGTGAGTGCTGTGAAGTGTGTAAACCTGGCAATTCACAGACCTGTACCCCTGGGGATAAAAATACATGTTTATAAAAAATAAAAAATTAAGAAAAAATTAAAATGTTTGCCTTTAAAATAGGACATAAAATTATTAATTTTTATTCTTGCAACATTAATGTGCCTTAATTTTTACCTCAAAGTATAGTGGTAATTGTTCCCGAAAATATTGCTAGTCCAAAATATTGAAAGAAGGTTATTTGCATTCATCCCCAGATAATACCAACATCACTAAAATAAAATATTCTGAAATAGGAAGCATGTCAAAAAGAAAAAAGAAATCTACTACATTATATATATAGGTACATAACCCAACTGTAAATAATAAGGAAGTCATTCTGTTGAAAGGTCCAAGTGTCATAAAACACATGAACGAAGTTTGAGTGCATTATTAATATTACCAGAACTGCTGAAGCTACTTTTTCTTGAGGACTTGCAAACCGAATGTGAATGATGTGACATAAGCTTCAGAGAAATCACCACAAAGCTTATATAAAGACAATGTCTGAGCCTATTGCTGTGTGGGTCACTCAAAAAGATCACCAAAGATTCCAAACGCAAACCAGAAAATAGCTCCAATTGCCACAGCAATGGTTTATCATTTCTCCACTCATTAACCATTGCTTTTCTTTTATTTCCATAGAAATGCCTCTTGTTTAATACCTGATAATGTGAACCAGAGGCCTACCTTTGGAAATACACCTGCATCACCACCTCCTGAAATTAGCTTAACAGAACTAATCCATTGTCAGGACCATGATTCCTTCTATGAGATAGAACAAATAATCAGCCCTTAGTATGTTAAGCTTCCAAGGAAGTTTCAGAGGAGGGAACTGTAGGGGCTTAGGACTGTCTACCACAAAATGTTCCACAGTGACATACTGATTATTTTGAATTAAAGTTACTTAAGAAATGGCCAGTGCAAGAACACTAAGACTTTCCTTTGTCTCCAGAAAGGAGGAAATAAATTCCACACATGAATATTACCTGCTCATACTCCAGAAGGTAGAGAGACCATCTCATTGTCAGTGATAGGGAATTCAGGGCCAAGAATTCTGTATAAACAAACCTTGCTACTTTCACTAATTTACTACCCAGTTCAAATCCTGTTTAGTGCTCGCTTCAGCAGCACATATACAAATCCTGTTTAGAACTCCTTACTAATTATAGCTCCTGAATATAAGAACATATTTGTCCTGCACACTCTTCACAGATTTGTGCTCTTTGTCTGAAATGTACAAAAGCTTCCTGCCTTGGTCATTCTTTGTATCTCAGTTTCATCTTAGTCCTCAGAGCACATCTTGTTAAAACAATAACAACAGCAACAACTCATTACCAGAACACTGTGAATGAATTTAAGGAGCAGAATTGTATGCATACAGGTTTTTTTTTTAACCTCTGAATTATAATTCCATTTGGGCTTTCACATCCAGTCCACAACTGCAATCATCTAAAATATTTTGTATACTAACTGTATTTTAAACCTTTTTTAACTTTGTTTTAATGCGTTGATATAATAAGCTGTCCCTTAGAGGAATATAAAACTCATCGCAAGTATCATACAATGTGATTCACTTCTTCTCTTTTTTTATAAAATTTCCACAGACATGTTGACTCAAGATACATTTATTTTATTGCATAGCCCCAGAAATTTACATTTGAAAATTTGAGCATATTTTTGGTAGAAACATACAGATGTCTAAGATTTGGTGAATGGAGAAATAGTTAACTTGGCAGATAATAATCAGGCTTCTACCAGTCAGTCCCAATACCCTAATATTTTATCAGCTGAATTTACAGACCGCATTACGTGGTAAAGAGAGTTAAATTTTATTTTTATTTTTTTTTTATTTTTTTTTTAAAGATTTTATTCATTTATTTGACAGAGAGAGATCACAAGTAGGCAGAGAGGCAGGCAGAGAGAGAGGAGGAAGCAGGCTCCATGCCGAGCAGAGAGCCCGATGCGGGGACTCGATCCCAGGACTCCCGAGATCATGACCTGAGCCGAAGGCAGCGGCTTAACCCACTGAGCCACCCAGGTCCCCAAGAGAGTTAAATTTTAAAATGTAAACACTAAATTGATGTCTCCACTGGTAATTATTACTAATGTTTAGCACTGTACCACAGTAATATACTGTGCAATACAGCACTGTGCTCATTTATTAATATTTAATTTTTTTCTTATGTTCTGGATGAGTTGCTCTGCCAATGTTCTGTCCTGTTGCAGAACACTGCCAGAAGGAATATATAGTTATTATATATTCTCCTTTTCATGTCATTTTCCCCAGTAAAATATACTTTACTTCTTTTTTTTTAAAGATTTTATTTATTTATTTATTTGAGAGAGAGAGAGAGAGCATGAGCAGGGAGGAGGAGCAGAGGGACTGGGAGAAGCAGGCTCCCCACTGAGCAGGTAGCTCAACATGAAGTTCAGTCCCAGGACCCTGAGATCATGACCTGAAGAGAAGGCAGATGCTTAACCCTGTGAGCCACCCAGGACCCTAGAGCATGCGACTCTTGATGTCAGGTTTGTGAGTTCAAGCTCCATGTTGGGTGTAGGGCTTACTTAAAAAAACAAAAAGGCTTTAAAAAAAATAAATTTTCAACTCATTTGAGTTGATACCAAAATGCATGACTGTGGTATCATACGTATATGAGAGTATATAAGAGCATGTTTAGTTTTGTAAGAAATTGACAAACTGTCTTCCAAAGTGGTTATAATATTTAGCATTCTCATCAGCGATGTAGGAAAGTTACTGTCATTCCACATTCTCATCAGCATTTGATGTTGGCAGTGTTTAGGATTTTGGCCATTCTGACAGGTGTGTGGTGGAATCTCACTGTTGTTTTAATTTTTATTTCTCTAATAACAGAATATGGAGCATTTTTTCATATCCGTATCTCCTGTCTGCCTATCACTTTTGGTAAGGTATCTATTTAGGACTTTAGCCCATTTTTAGTGGAGTTTTTAATTTACTTGTTGAGCTTTAAGAATTCTTTCTATATTTTGGATAACAGAGAATGGTATACCATGCTTGTGGATAAACCAGTCTTTGGTAAAGGGAATGGTACATTCATAAAAAGTGGGACAAGTAGTGAAGACGAAAGGAAAAATCACTGTTAGGAAGGCAATCAACAAAGTGCTCTATCTAGGGTTACAGTATATCAATGGTACTGCTACTTTAGTGTGAAAGCTGGGGAAATCGTGAAATCATAGCATATTAAATCCATCATTAAATTCATGATCATCTCCCCTCTTCTAGTTAATAATGAGGAAAATGAGACCCAGGCAATCTAATTCAATACCATCCAATCCAAGGTCAGAGTACTCTGTAGCAGCAGGACTTGCAGCTAGTTTATCTGATTTCTGTTCCATTTGTTGGTTAAATTCTCTTTTCCTAGTCCAGTAGTCCAAAACGATCCTCAGAAGAAAGAAATCAAAGTTCTAAACAACTGAAGTTCTTTTGGTTAGATAGATACAGAGGAATCGTTATGCTTTGAAATATATTTAACATATGAATCTTGTTTTAAATAAATCTGATTTATTTGAACACTTTTTTATTTTTTTTTAAGGTTTTATTTATTTATTTATTTGACAGAGAGGAATCACACAAGTAGATGGAGAGGCAGATAGAGAGAGAGAGAGAGGGAAGCAGGCTCCCCGCTGAGCAGAGAGCTGAACACGGGGCTCGATCCCAGGACCCTGAGATCATGACCTGAGCCTAAGGCAGCGGCTTAACCCACTAAGCCACTCAGGCGCCCCAGAACACTTTTTTAATGTAAGAGTGGCAAGGCATAATTTGTTTTGCTTTTTTCACTTAACTGTATCATAAGGAAAGTCATGAAAATTCTTTCATTTATTTTTATCTGGCTTCCCACTGTATTGTCTTAATTATGAAGTATATTTTTCCTTTGAGATAAACATTTTTTCATTTGCCAAATAGATTATTAATACTTACACTCCTATATATGTTTTCAAAGACTAGTTTTTGAAATAACTTTTATACTGTTTCCTATTTGAAATCATGTCTGCTAGGAAAGGGTTCAAAAAATTGTATTAACCCCAGACTTGAGCCTAGAGCATTCTGCTACTAGTTTTCCCCATTCTCAAAACAAAACAAAACAAAACACACAAACTGCAACAACAACCACATTTCCTGTACCCTAGCTAGCACTTTTATTTTATTTATTTTTATTTTTATTTTATTTTATATTATTCTTATCTCACACTCACAAGCTGGTCCATCATACACAGGGTCAAATTGGGATGTATTTTTCATTTTGAAATTTATCTCCTTAGGCTATAAAAGTGAACCTGAGAATCAAATTCTTTAATTTTGTTTTTATTCTGTTTATCTCTGAAATCATTTCCCTGTGTCTACTGTCTAATGTTTTCTCTATTGAAAAAATGTGAGATCACAGATATTGATGAGAAACTTTGGTGTCGTGATATATTTCTTAATTTTCCTCAAATAATAATCATAGGCAATTTTCCTGCAGAGGCAAACCAGCTATCCTAATTTTTGCTAACAATCCTCTTCCAAGGCACTTTTATTGGTAAACCTTACTGCTTATTGACAAAAATCCAAAACAACCACCACAACAACAACAAAAAAAAACTTTCCTTCTTCCAAGGAGAGGAGTTTATAAGGAAGTGTGGACTTTGGATTATCAGAGGGGATAGTGCTATTCTCCAATAAATGCTGCCAAATATCATCACCTACTTCCACATGACACCTTAAGTTTCTTCTAATATTTTACCAGCTGCATTTCTAGGCCAGGCCCAGGTCATTTTCGATTGCTAACTTGAGTATGTGCCATTAAGACACAGCAAATTTTCACTTCCTGGAAGTGCAGAAAAATGACGGCTTACTTGGTGTCAGTGTGTCTTTTAATCTCTGCCTCACACTAACCTGAATACTCCTTTGCTATGAATATTTCTCCCCAACTACCTACACCCTTTTCTAGGAGATCTTAGTCACTATCTAAACTGACAGAAAGAAGGTGTGCCTGGGTACCTGGGTGGCTCAGTGGGTTAAGCCTCTGCCTTTGGCTCAGGTCATGATCTCAGGGTCCTGGGATCGAGCCCCGTGTTCAGCTCTCTGCTCAGCGGGGAGCCTGCTTCCCTCTCTCTCTGCCTGCCTCTCTGCCTATTTGTGATCTCTTGCTCTCTCTCCCCGTCAAATAAATAAATAAATAAACTGACAGAAAGAGCCCCTCCTTTTTCTGAACATGGTCCTCCCATAGGTTGCAGCCTACTTTTGACTCCAACTTATATTTTGGCAACATTTATTGACCATGGTGTTTGTTATTCCTCTACAGTTCTGAATTTTATCTCAAATTTATTCTTACCCCTCATCTTTAAGTTATCTTGTTAATCAATATAATTCTTTCTTATCTTAATATACTATGTCTTTCCTGAAAAAAGTACTTTTCTCAACCACTTCTGTTTGATCTACCTGACTGTTGTGTCATTTCTTGCTTGCACACCAAGTCCTTTACTCTGATATACAATATCTCCACAATGTGGCCCTGACACGACTCGGTCTTTTCACCCACTACTTGTCCCCTCTTATCTCAGGCATGATCCAAGTTGTACTTATTCTTCTTTCTTGAATGTCATTTTGTTACTTATCTCCTTCCATAAAGTGCTTTATATAGCTTGTACAGTTTCATACATCTTTATATAGTATCTTACACAGCTCTTCCTTTCTGATAGAATACACCATCTTCCCTACCCCAAACACAATCTATTCAATATATAGCACTTTTTTTTAAAATCATAGCACTCTTAAAAATGCAACCTCCCCCAAAGTGTTTTTATTCAAAGCTCTAGCTATCGTTTTTTCATTTGTTACTTGTCATTTAAATTCTCCTGCATTTTATGATTCTGTAACAGAGGGATAATATCTTAATCACTTTAGACATTTCCAGCCTCTAGTATTCTTCTGGGCTCTGACTGGTTGTTACAGAGTTTTGAAGCTATGAGTTCTATGTTTTACTTAGAACACAACTGATTTATCTTCTAGTAATTCTAAGTAATCTTTTAGCACAAAGGGCACACTCTTCTGATTTGCTTTTATTTTCCTATATTCTCTTTTTACATGTCAGTGCTATCGACAATAACTTCTTTAAAAAATGTACTGTTTTAACTCATTTTATATATTTTAA
Source organism: Mustela lutreola (assembly GCF_030435805.1). Taxonomy (NCBI): domain Eukaryota; kingdom Metazoa; phylum Chordata; class Mammalia; order Carnivora; family Mustelidae; genus Mustela; species Mustela lutreola. The sequence goes on along the minus strand of NC_081308.1, from coordinate 31,305,932 downwards.
TAATCTGTATATATTCTAATATATATTTCTCTTCCTTGAAAGTAGGTCACTGACATTTGTGACCCAAATCCAATCCCAATGCTCATGCTTTCTGACTGCATGTATGAATTATTCCTAAAGAATGTCTCCAAGACAGTGATGTCTTTTCATTGTACTGTATATGACACTGTGCTAAGACAGCCATGAATACCTTTGGGACCAAAATAAATGTGAGTTAATCACCTATCTTAAGTTTTTGATACTTCCTTTATAAGCCCAAAATAACAGCAATTATCTGTATAATTTTATTAAAATGAGTGACTTAGCAAATGTGCCCCTTTTAGGCCCAAAATTTATGCACAAAAGAAATATTTTATACTTAATAATAATAACCACTTTTAGTGAGTCACAGTCCTTTCTTATTTATGAAATTAATTGAGTTTGAGGAGGTAGAAAATGAGAGTTAAGTACTTTTGAAAATCCTACCCCTTCAGGCTACTTGAGACTCATTTCACACATGAAAGGACTGACACTTTAAGAGAATCTAGTGATCTGAATATGTTCAGCTTTTCTTTAGTCATTTACACAATTAGATTTTTTTCAAATGAGAATACAGAAATGGGAGTAAAATTGAAAATTCTCCTGATCCGGATCACCTAATTCCCAGTAAATGTTTTTATATACAGTGGAATTGCTGAAAGTATAATTGCATATTTATCAATTTGCAGAAGAAATTGAAAATGAAATTTGAGTGTGCTGCTGATAACACTTACATAGAATTACATCAGTGTTTGCAACTATCTTCTTCGGTAGGGAAATACTGTCTCTATTCTTATCTACATCTTGTCAGGCTACATTAAACTCATTTTTCTTCAAATTATTTGCTCTTTATTAGCACCTAGGAAATATTTTCTAGCATACAATTTTAAATTGTTTATATTTATCTAAGATTATCCCTTCTACTAGTTTTCATAAAGTCATTAACCAGATCTGTCTCCCCATTCTTTTTTTTCTCAGCACACTGTGAGCTGATATAACCTTATTTTGTATAAGTATTTTACAACTTTGCTCTGATTCATGTTCATTCCTTTTCTTCGAACCATTCTATGTATTCTTATTCATGCTTTTATTAGGATAAAAAATTTAATTCTTATGTTTAAAATGTGTTCATACTGATCTTCAAAAGTGTGTTCCAGTGATCTTTAATTTATAACTGTAATCTCCTTGAAAAAATAACTGTGCAACCTGTAGAAGAGTGTGAGCGATGCTTGATAAAGATTCAGTTATAAATTGGGAAAAAACCAAATTCTTGTCTAATCTAAATGTGAGATCTGAAACCATAAAAATCCTAGAAGAGAACACAAACAGTAACTTTTCTGACATCAGTTACAGCAACTTTTTTCTACATAGGTCCCCTGAGCCAAGGAGAACAAAAGCAAATAAACTACTGGGAGTACATCAAAATAAAAACCTTCTGCACAGTGAAGGAAACAATCAATAGAACTAAGAGGCAACCTTTGGAATGGGAGAAGATATTTGCAATGACATATCCAATAAAATGTTAGTATCTAAAATATATAAAGCACTCTACAACTCAACACCCAAAAAACAAATAATCCAATTATGAAATGGGCAGAAGAAAAAAAATTAAAATAATACAATGCATAGAACACATGAACAGACATTTCTCCAAAGAAAACATCCAGATGGCCAAGACACACATGAAAAGATGCTCACTATCCAGAGAGATGCAAATCAAAACCACAATGAGATATCACCTCACACCTGTCAGAATAGCTAAAGTCAACAACACAAGAAATAATATGTGTGGGTGAGGATGTGGAGGAAGAGGAACCTTCTTGCAATATTGGTGGGAATTCAAACTGGTGCAGCCACTGTGGAAATCAGTAGGGAGGTTCCTCAAAAAGTTAAAAATAGAACTACCTTGAGATCCAGCAATGGCTCTTTACTATGTATTTAACCAAAGACTACAAAAACACTAATTCAACGAAATACACGCACCCCTATGTTTAGAGCAGCATTATTTACAATAGCCAAGATATGGAAGTAGCCCAAGTGTCCACTGACTGATGAATGGATAAAGAAGAAGTGGTGTAAGTACAATGGAATATTAATTAACCATATAAAAAAATAAAATTTTGCCATTTGCGAGGACATGGGTGCAGCCAGAGAGTATGGGTGAAATAGGTGATGGGGATTAAGGAGGGCACTTTTCATTACAAGCACTGGGTGATTTAAATAAAAACTGAAAGGGCATCTGGATGAATTAGCTAAGCATCTGAGTCTTGATTTCAGCTCAGATCATGATCTCAGGATTGTGAGATCAAGCCCCACATTGGGTTCCACACTGGGCTTGGAGCCTGCTTAAGATTCTCTCTCTCTCTCTCCCTCCTTCTGACTCTCCCCACCAGTCTGCCTCTCTTAAAAAAAATAATTATTATTATAATAAAATAAATATATAAAAAGTTTTTAAAAAGAGGAGAAAATCTGATGCTAGTTTTCAAGTGTCAAAATATTGTGGGTGTGTGTGTGTAGGTGTGCACCTATTTGTGCAAAAAGTGTAAAAAAACAAAAACAAAAACAACCTTCAATTGGTATGCTTGGGTGGCTCAGCCGGTTTAGCATCTGCCTTCAGCTCAGGTCACGATCCCAGGGCCCTGGGATCAAGTTCCACATCAGGCTCCCTATTCAGGAGGAAGCCTGCTTTTCCCTCTGCCTGCTCTGCCTGCTACTCCCATTGCTTGTGCTCTCTCTGTGACAAATAAATAAATGAAATATTTTAAAAAAGTAAAAAAAAAAAAAAACAAACTTTAATTTTACTACTGACCTGCTTTTTATTGATTAAATTTTTCTACATTCATAAGTTGTCCTATATTGCTTATTTTAAATTTTTCCTAGTACAGCTATTAAAGAATGCCCAATCAAAATGTTGATATAAGGAATAAAGTATTTAAATTAAGCTTTGGCATAAAGATGATAAAAGAGAAGATATATATATATAACACAGCATCATGAATATACATGTTATGGTTCCCCCCTCTTTTTTTTTTTTTTTTTGAATATTGGTTTGAGGAACACCAAAATGATTATGAAAAAGTTGGCTGGAAGAAGAAATCTCTCCACTTACCCTAAGATCTTTTTCTGGCATGAGTGGGCAAGGCAATATGAGGAGTGATTGACAGAGGCACAGAAGTGGCCTTTGGTAGATTATGGGCTTTCCCCAAATCTCCTCCTTAGGCTAGCTAATTTCTTCTCAACTTCTCTGATCAGGCTATCTTGGGATATTTATTTTAATACATGGATTTCTGGGACCCATTCAGCATCAACTGATTCACACTCTCCACAAGGAGGGGCCCGGGAGTCTGTGTGTTCTCTTTGAACATAAATATTCTGAATGGCAGAAGGAGACGACTTAGACTTTAAATTGTATAATTCTGATTATAATTATTTTTTATGAATAGTGGGAAAAGAGGAAGAATTTTTTGTGGTCATGTTGATTTTGGTGCAGCAGAATTCTAAGTAATTCTTGTTTCATTTATTTCAGTGTCATTTCGGTAGAATCCTGAACATTTGTATCTTTTTTTTTTTAAAGATTTTATTTATTTATTTGACAGAGAGAGATCACAAGTAGGCAGAGAGGCAAGCAGAGAGAGAGAGGGAAGCAGGCTCCCCATTGAGCAGAGAGCCCCATGGGGGCTCGATCCCAGGACGCTGAGATCATGACCTGAGCCAAAGGCAGAGGCTTAACCCACTGAGCCACCCAGGTGCCCCCTGAACATTTGTATCTTTACCATAACAATAAACTGAATCTGGACAATTAACCAAATGAACCACTGGTAAATATTTTTATTTTATAAACTGTTAATTATCAGAGGGAATTCAGTATAATTTGCATCAAATAAATTTAATCTAAATGTACAAATTTAATTTATTCAAATAATTTATATTATTCACACTTTTATTCAAATATATCTGTTTGTGTTACTAGGTTCATGTTCATGGTAACTGAATAACTATGCACGGATAACATTAATATTTAAACTTCTGATTTGTGAAGTCAGTGTTCATAGTTTAGAAAGAGTCACTGAATTCTGAATATGGAAGTAGAGTTTTAAAAACTTAAATTACTTTATAATTCTATTATCTTTTTTTTAAAGATTTTATTTGTTTGAGAGGAAGAAAGTGTGAGTGAGCATGAGCAGGGGTGAAGGGGGGCAGAGGGAGCAGACTCCCCCCTGAGCGGGGAGTCCAATGTGGGGCTTGATCCCAGGACCCTGGGTTCATGACCTGAGCCCAAGGCAGATGCTTAACTAGCTGAGCCACTCCGGTGCTCCATAATTCTAGTATCTTTTAAACTACAGAAAACTATCAAGGGTGCAATAGTTTAAGAAGTATTGATATGACTATTATGGAATGGCAAGGCAAAAGAAAATAATGTAGATTTATATTAATGAAATGGACTGATAATTAGCCTTTATCTCTATGCAGTTAGTATATTTTACATCCTTTGTTTCTGTCTGTGTGATGCTTTTGGATGTAAAAGTGGCTCAATAGGTAAAAGTTGGGGTAATTTTGATTACATGGGACTTCCCAATGTTAAAGTCATCTGAAATCATTACAATGCTTGGGCCAATCTTGCTAAGATTCAAATTAGTGTATTTTAATTTGCAAAAGTAAATTGTACTTAAGCACATTTTTAAAGAAATTCTAAAGATTGATTGTATAAATGTTTGATTTCTCTATCGGCTGTTCTGTGAGAAAAGTTGTTAAAGAGGATACCATTTGCTCTCAGTGCATTTGCTTTATTGAATGCTCACGTTATGCTTAACTAGGGTATTCAAAGCCTTGCTTTCTCATTTGGCTTTAGTAAATAGTAAAACATGAATTATTGTTTAGCTTTAATACTATATCATATCATACCACAGTATATATCACACTCTAACATATCATACCAGGAGATTTTAGATAGCTTATGCTAATTTATTTGTAGATATCAAATATTATTATTGCCTCTCTAGTACACGGTTTGTCTAAAACTCTTAACTTTTCAGTCCTGCACCTTCTTGACTAAATGGTTGCTTTGTGATGTAGTTTCACCTGAATCATTTAAAAAGATTTTCTTCACTTGTAATTTTGAACAATTTATAGTATCACATATTAAACTAGAATCAAACTTCAAAGCAGTGCTGTAGGTATCTTTAAGCATAAGTAACAAAATATTGACTCAGTTTAATGAACAGCAAAATTAAGTCTACTTTCACAATTTGGGATGCAATATAAGAATTCTGTCTCAACACTGAAAGTGGCATATCCTTTCTTTTTTTTTTTTTTAGGGATTTTATTTATTTGACAGAGAGCGATCACAAGTAGGTTGGGGGGGTGGGCTCCCTGCTGAGCAGAGAGCCCCATGCAATGGGGGGCTTGATCCAGGGACCCTGGAATCTTGACCTGAGCTGAAGGCAGAGGCTGAAGGCAGAGGCTTAACCCACTGGGCCACCCAGGCACCCCTCCCTGAAAGTGGTATATCCTTAATAAAGCTGTAGCAGAGTAGTTAAAAAAGAAGAAGAAAAAAGAATTCTGTCTCGCAGACTTTACCATGTTTACTTCTTTATGTAATGTTCTGGAATGTATTTTACTAGATCCAAAGTTTCCAAGTTACTGAAGCCATAGACACTAAAGTTACAATAAAGGTATTTTTCTTGTTAAGTTACATTTGCCAAGCCCAAAATAAAATGGAATTCACGAGTTTAAAAATATTTATAATTTCATTTGGGCAGGAAAGGAAACCTTAGATGTACTCATCTAAAATAACTGCCAAGTCAGCATGAAGTAAAGCTTAAGAAGTTTGTCTACCATGGTCTCAAGATGCATTATTTTTTCTCATATAGTCTCTTCCATTTATATTTATATTACTGAACTTTCTCAGTTCTCTCAACCCTCCCTGTGATTAAAGAAACATAAAGTTGGTGAAACATCGAGTGAAGGAGTCATGATCCAGCAATGAGCCAGGAAGAACATGATCCAACACAGTGGAGTCAATCCCCTGCTGACTAACCCCCATTGGTTTAAAGGATTAAGGATTTATTCCATATACCTCTGTGAAGACTATCACCCAGATCAAATGCAAAGGCGGGACTTACAAAGGCAAAGCCACAAAATTTCTCAAGGGAAAGGGACTGATTAGTTCATAAAAGTCCTTGGTGTGTCATCTTATGACTGACATAGATGGCTAAGCCCCAAATCCTATGATGAAGACAGAATAATCACAAGTTCACTAAAAGGTTGATTTCTCTGAAATGGTCGCGTTTCTTCATTTTCTGGGATCCTGACTATTTGCTTTATGACACCTCCAGGCTCTGAGTCATGGCAGCGGGAAAATCCCTACTCACTTACTGAAAACTTCCACAACTCCAACCATCATAATCACACTCCAGACAGCAGAAGAAAAAGAGAAAGGACCGTGGAAAGAGTGTGCCCTCTCCATTTTGAAAAGCTTCCCAAAGATTCAACACAGCACTTCTGCTTATAGTCCAGGGCCCAAATGGTTTTTTTTTTTTTTCTTTTTTCAGGGACCAAATCTTAATCAGATGACTAAACCTAGCTAGAACCAAGACTGGGAAACCTCTCTTTCCTCCCCACATGACTAAATAAAATAAAAGTTTTGTCAGTGAGGAGGAAAGGACAAATGGTTATTGGGGTAAGCAATCAACAGTCTCCTTCACAAGGACACACAGAAAGAGTTTTTATCACAAACAGCACAAAGTTATCTAATATTTCATCAATCCACTTTCATTGGCATAATGAGGCCTTTCGATCTTTAAATATTTCTTAATAAAATAATAGTAATGTTGCAAGATCACAGTTTTCTTAAAGCTCTTATTATTTGCCTTTGAAGAAAGTTCCAGGCACAAATAGAGGTAAGATTGCATATTTAAAATCAAAACTAGAATGGAAGTTCTGTATGGTATCTCTACATTTAACTTTTATATGTAATCTAAAATGTAGTAACATTACATTGTCTCAACAAAAACCCCTGTTCTGGTTTCTAGGTTTAACTGACAAGGTAACACTAAGAAATAAGAAAAGGTTAAAAAAAATCCTCATAAAATGACTGGATTGCTATTAGAACTTTTTAAAAAAAATTCATGTTCTTCTCTTTTGAGGCACATGGTAATACTTTATTTTCTTACCAATGTTGAGGTTATATGTGAATCTATAACTTCTTTGGCCAAAAATGTGTGAGAAAATGTGCTGTACATTATTTCCAAATTAAGTATCATTGGGTGCTTTTTCAGATTTTCCTTAACTGCCACATATATAACTGATCCTTGTTCAGCATGGATGTACCTTCTTAGTGTACATTCTCCATCTATGATGAACATGTACTATGAGCAAGAATTAAACTATTAAGTGAACCCACTAATTTTCTAGATTTATTTATTTATTTATTTATTTATTTATTTGACAGAGAGAAATCACAAGTACACTGAGAGGCAGGCAGAGAGAGAGAGAGAGAGAGAAGGAAGCAGGCTCCCTGCTGAGCAGAGAGCCCGATGTGGGACTCGATCCCAGGACCCTGAGATCATGACCCGAGCCAAAGGCAGCGGCCCAACCCACTGAGCCACCCAGGCGCCCCAAACCCACTAATTTTCTATGTTATTTGTTGCTGAAACATGATGTGTCCCAAAGGATATATTTTCTCAAATGAGCTTTATGGTACTGATATTACCTTTTAGGTGTTGTTAAAAATATAATAGAAAATATTATTTTAAAAATTAAAACATCTTTATAAACTGTTCTTTATAAGTGATAGATAAATATTTTAAAAATTTAAGAGCACTTGGCTGATGCAGTCAGAAGAGCATACAACTCTTAGTCTCCGGTTGTGGGTTTGAGCTCCACGTTGGGTGTAGAGATTACTAAAAAATAAATAAACTTTAAAAAATGTAAATAGTATTGGAAGTAGAATTTATATTCATCACACATTTTACTTTATGAGAATATGAAGCATTCACATAAGCAAGAATAGTTAACAAGTTCTTATTCTAATTAATCCCAAAAGAATTGGCTGGCAAGGACTAGTTTTAGACACAATTTAAAACTGATCAATGGATCAGCTATGCTCAGAAATGACTCTTTTGAAAATAATTTTCTACACTAATATGATTTGCTCTTCTTTCCAGCAATATTGACTTATGTACTCATTCAACAAATCCATAGTAGGTGGTATCTCAAGCATTTTTTTGTACTGACGAATACTGTGATGAGTCAGTTATATCTGGTCCTCAAGGAGCCCACCATCAAGCAGAAAAAAAAATACACAAATGTTTGCAGTTGCACAAGGCAGGATGCTTTCAGTATTATATGCTAGTTGAAAAAGAAGTGATCTATGAGTTGATAAAAGAAGACTATCACTAGATATTATAGAGAACTTCATGGGAGAGGAAAATATATTTAAGGAGAGTTATGAGGTACTAAACCCTTTTTTCATGCATATACTATACTCTCTTGCTTTTATTTATCAGATACAAATGGGGCTTTGAAAAATGAATAAGATCTTAATGGCCAGGCAGAAGAAGGGAAAGATGTTCCTTTCAAGGAAAGGGAACACAGAAAGAATAACAGAAGCAATGGGAACACAACAAAGCCATAGCACAAGTCATGTTTGTGCATATGGACCACAGGGTTGGCAGAGGATAGTATGAATGAAGGCTGAAAAGGTGTTGAAGTGTTTATCATTCTGCATTGTAATTATTTCTTGCAAGCCTGCATTTTTATGGAAGAAATGGTACATGAGCTTAGGGGCTTCATCATTCATCCCATGTCCCAAAGTAGCTTGGCCCAGAATAGTCAGTCAAATGAAAGAATGCTACAGTGAAGATTTTTATGTGGGTTCTGACCCTTAGTAAAAGCTCACTAAAAGCTGGATTCTGGAGAGCCATGATTTTAAAATATTTCATTTACTGAACTGAATTAGCAATTAGAATTAGGCAAGTCTCTTAGGAAACTAGAGCAGATCACAGGCCAAGTGCACATACTAAGTACAGGAGTCTCCTCTTATCCACCAGGGATAAGTTCCAAGACCCCGCAGTGGATGCCTGGGACCATGGATAGTACTGAAACCTATATACACTATGTTTTGCTTTGTTTTTTAATTGAAGAATGGTTGGTATATTATATTAGTTTCAGGAGTAACACATAGTGGTTTGACAATTATGTACACTACTAAATGCTCACCATAGTAAGGGTAGTTAACATCTGTCCCTATACAGGGTTATTACAATATTGACTACATTCCGTATGCTTCTCATTCCTGTGACTTCATTATTTTATAGCTGGAAGTTTGTACCTCTTCTGATCCCCTTCATCTCTTTCACGTATCCCACCACCCCCATTACTATGTTTTTCTTATACATACCTGCCCGGGGTAAAGTTTCATTTATAAATTAGGCACGTAAGAGGTTAACAACAAAAACTAGTAATAAAATCAAACCACCTTAAAATGCTATAATAAAAGTAATGTGAATGTGGTCTTTCTCTCTCAAAATACCTTATTATATGTACTCACTCTTCTTGTGATGGTGCGAGATGATAACATGCCTATGCGAAGAGGCGACCTGAGGAAAACGGCGCAGGCATCGTGACGTGGCAGTAGTTTACTATTGACTTCTGATGATTCGTCAGAAAGAGGATCATCTGCTTCCCAGTAGACTGCTGGTAACCGAAACTGGGGAAGCAAAACTGCTTAAAACAAAACTGCAGATAAAAGGGGATTGTAGTAGTACCTGGGTGGCTCAAAGGGTTGAGCCTCTGCCTCTTGGTTTCAGGTGCCCTGGCGAGTTCAGGGCCCATGATCTCAGGGTTGTGGAGGTTGAGCCCTGCGCATAGCAGAAGTCTCCTTGTCCCTCTTCCTCTACTTACCCCTCCCCCACAACGCCTCTTGCTACGGGCGCTCACCCCTGCGCTGCTTTCTCTCTCTCTCTCTCTCTCAAATAAGTCAACTTCTTCTTCTTCTTTTTCTTTTTTTTAAAGAGGGAGTTGTAATAATTTGCTTTGATCCTCTTCCTCTGGTTCGGAATTTTTTTTTTTTTTTTAATGACAGCAGCCTCTTTGGCAGTTTGGTGAAGCCTATGCCTCTTCACAGAATAAGTTGTTCATACGTAAATAAGGTAAGATATAAAAATTATAGGGGTGCCTGGGTGGTTCAGTCAGTTAAGTGTCCATTTCAGTCTCAGCTCAGGTCCTGAACCCGGGGTCATGAGCTCAAGCCCCGCACTGGGCTTCATGCTGGGAGTGGAGTCTACTTAATTAAAATAAGGGGGGGATGCAAGGATTATAGAAAAAACTAATAATATTCCAGTAGGTTATCAAAAAGTAAAAATGTTATGATACATTAAAATGTGTACTTCTTCGTTAACACAATGCATAATAAGATCTTATGGTGGGGCTAATATAACTGTCATACTTTAAAAGTAGTGATAAATATAGACAATATTTCAAGATATCTTTAACAACTGAAATGTGGTATAAACACGTCTATAGTTCTGGGTGACCAAGTTATAGGCACAACTAATATCACTGTGGTTTGGGAATGCTATATTGCAGTTAAGAGTCAGTGAAAATAAAGATGGGATTTCACATACCCCCTCTGTTCTAGGACCCCAGGTTAGAGCCCCTTGCTTAAAATAACTCAATTTCCCAGAGGCAAAGTGGCACAAAATGTAGCAAATATCACATTTTTATTACCCTTTAGATAGCCACTTGGGTGTGTATATGAAAATATCTTTATTCTTTTTTTGTTCTGTCTGCTTTGTGTATGATCTTTCTTACAAATGCAAAAATATCCTACTGTTATGTTTATGAAAGCCTTGAAGTAAAGTGTACATCAAACCCTCAAAATACATTTAAGTATGTGTGTGGGGGGGTGACATAAAGCAGGTATAATTCTTTACTTTTTTTAAAAAAAAAGTTATTATTTAAACTGCCAACCTAAATCTCAGCAAGTAGAAGTAAAGCACTGAATAATATAGGAGTTGGGGTATATAATCTCATTAAGAATGTTGTACAAGGGGCACCTGGGTGGCTCAGTGGGTTAAAGCCTCTGCCTTCAGCTCAGGTCATGATCCCAGGGTCGTGGGATCGAGCCCCCCATGGGGCTCTCTGCTCAGCAGGGAGCCTGCTTCCTCCTCTCTCTCTGCCTGCCTCTCTGCCTACTTGTGATACCTATCTGTCAAATAAATAAATAAAATCTTTAAAAAAAACTGTTTAAAAAAGAATGTTGTACAAAAAGATGGTGTTATTCATAAAAATCAAATGGAGAAAACGAGAAGATGTTGTGGAAAGAATTTTTCTTAGAAATAGCCAATATATTTATACAAAACCAAATTCAGGCAAAAGTAGATGTCTGAGTAAGCAGATCTTTTCTCTTTATTTTTCTTTTTTCATAAAATAGATCAGGTAAACAGTGCCTCAGCAGCCAAATATTAATTGACAACTTGTTGAGCAAAGCTGAGGGTTATTGCCATTCCCCAAATGCCTTAAGAACCTGTTAGTACCTCAAGCAAAAGCTTTCCTTTGTCTTCATGCTAGATGTATTTTAAAGATTTTATTTTATTTTATTTTAATTAATTTATATATATATATATATATATATATATATAGAGAGAGAGAGAGAGAGAGAGAGAGAGAGAGAGAAAGAAGAGAGCAGGAAAAGGGGCAGAGGGTATCCGATGCAGTGCTCCATCTCACAACCCTGAAATCATGACCTGTGCCAAAATCAAGGGTCAGATGCTTAACTGACTGAGCCACCCAGGCACCCCTTCATCTCTGACTTTTGTGTGTAGTATACTAGTAAATGAAATATTCAACAAAAGATGGTTATGACAGTAGACAGAATGCCAAGCCCTGGGGATTAGTGGCAGAGTGGGAGGCCCAAAGGCTGGTCCTCAGCCTGTCCTGTTCATGAAACTTTGGAGGACTCTGCCCACATCTTTCTTCTCACTGCGAATCCTAGTTTCCTTACCTGTACAATGAATATATTTAGATAAATGACTTTTATATTACTTTTGGCCTATTCTGAACTGTTTAAGCCTATTTAGGAGACAAGTATCACCATGTTTAAAATTATAAGGAGAACACAGCTTTATTTTGTTTCATGAAATCACTGAAGATTTAGAAAAGATGGGTAGAATGATGGACAGGACAATGGGATTGTTGACCTAGACACCTACAGATGGCCTCTGCATGTGGCCCAGCCTATTTCACAGGATGGCAGTTTGGTTCTAAAGGAAAATGAGTCAAAAAGACAGAGAAAGAAGCAAGAAATTTTGTAAAACTTATTGATCTAGTGTCAGAAATTACATCACTTCCCTTCTGCTGCATGTTAGCATACTACATTAGGATGAAATCACTAAACCCGGCCCACCATGTCACCACATTCCAGGCAATGTCAAAAGATTTGTGGCCATGTTTTCAAACCACCAGAAAGAGGAGTTTATGAGTACATAAAACAGTCCTTTATTTCCCAGTTCAAATTTTCCATTACACCTGGTAGTGTGAACTGTTACATAGTCCATAAAAAACAAATTGAAGATTCATGGGTGACTCCTTTGCTGTGTATATACAGGTTAATTTCTAACAGTAGTGAAGTTCCTTTTGTAATGAAATTCTTTCACAGAGGGTAGCATTTATGTATTTTTTAATATCGAGGTTGAGCTGGGGTCACTCATACTTTCATTAACAAATGTATCATCTTCTAATCTTGTGTGCTAATGCTTTGAGCAGTTTTATTGATCCCAAAATGTTCATCACTAATTGAAACAGCTGCTTTATTTAAACAGCACTTAGGAAATGATATGCAAACAAGCTCTGCTTCATGTTTTGGCAGAAGTTAAGTCCAATTTGATCAGAGAGCTCATTTGTTCCGTATATACTCTTTACCTGGGAGTAGAAGGGACCTCAAGCCCAGATCTCTCCTTTCCTCCCTCTCACATCTCATGTGCTCCTGTGGTGAAAAGAAAGAGATGAGAACAGAATTTTGGTCTCTACGTTCAGCATGGACCGCAATCTTAACTGGAATAACCCTTACAAGTGAGTTAAAGGCAGTGGGAGGTCCTGGAAAGGAATGGATTATACCCTGTGACCAAGAACATCCCTTGCTAGAAGCCACTCTAGAAGTCCACAGGTGAAAGCTGAAATCCAAACAATACGTAGGCCTTTCCATTTCCAGGAGTCACGAGAGTCAAAAAGTTAGTCTAGCCTTGATTGTCCCTACGTGGCTCAGTTATGTTTAAAAGAGCTAACAACAGACATGAGAGTGACACTGAGACATCACTGACTGAAAACCTCAGTCTTCCTCATGCCTTATCCCAACTTCTGGTTCTTAATGATACCCTCCTTTTCATTTTTTAATGTTTTTTTCAGCTTTACTGAGATGTTACCGACTTGATATATGTAAGTTTAAGATGTACGGTGTGATGATTAGATATCTGTATATATTATAAAATCTTATTACCGCAAGAAGTTTGGCTAACACCTCCATCCCCTCATGTAATTACCAGTGTGTGTGCGTGTGTGTTGATAACATTTAACATCTACTGTCTTGGGGCACCTGGCTGACCCAGTCAGTTAAGCATCTGCCTTCGGCTCACATCATGATCCCAAGGATGCGATCAAGCTCCACATCCCACATCGGGCTCCCTGCTCAGTGGGGAACCTGTTTCTCCCTCTCCTTCTGTCTGCCATGCCCCTCTGTTTGTGCACACACTCTCTCTCTTTCTGTCAAGTAAATAAATAAATAAAAATCTTAAAAAAAAAACTGTAAAATATACTCTCTTAACAATGTTCAAGTATATACTACAGTCACCATGCTGTACATTAGCTCCCCGGATCTTATTCATCTTATAGCTGGAATTTTTACCCTTTAGTCAACATCTCCTCTTTTTCCCCACCACCCCCAGCCCCTGGCAATCACTATTCTACTCTGTTTCTTTAAGTTCAGCTTTTTTAGATTTCACATATAAGTGAGAACATACACTATTTGTCTTTCTCCTTCTGACTTGTGACTGCAAGCTCTAGCCTTGGGCACATGCGCAGCTGACTGCAAGCTCTAGCCTTGGGCACATGCGCAGCAGAGGAGGCTGGTGTTGGGAATCAAGCTGGTGAAGTACGGGTACACAGTTGGAGAAGCTAGCTGCAGGTAAACTCAGTGGGGTCCTTTGTGTAGCATTGGGAAATCTGGGGAAGCTGGTCACTCACCCAGCTCTCCCTTTCTAGCTAGGAAGTTCCCTCTAGGGACTGAGCTGTGCTGGGTTGGGGATGGGGTTAGGCAGACAAAAGGAAGCACCTTTTTTCCTTTTTCATGCAATTATTCTCAGATTTTTGTTCTATATGCGGAAGATTCTTAAGTTGACTCCTGAGCTCTCCCAGAGCGGAGCTGTTTTTGTTTGGGGTTAGCTGCCCAATCATGGATCTTTGTTGGGGGACAGGGGTGGGTGTCTTACTTCACTGTCTTGGTGACATTAGTCCTTTTCTAGCTTTTTGAGTGGAATACTTCTTATCTATTTTCAGCATTACACATTAAAAAAGTCTATAGATTTTCCTAAAAATATTACTTTTGTTTTCTTTTAGAAGTTTTAAAGTTCATATGAAAGCAAGTCAGAGAATAATCTCTCTCTCTCTCTCTCTCTCTCTCTCACACACACACACACACACACACACACAGGAAGCATTAAGAAGGAGTGGATAGATGCCACACCAGATTTTAAAATATTGTCATTAGACCCCAAGACCTGACTTTACTGCCCACCTGCTTGTACTCACCAATCTTTGTCCCATATTTTTCCTTAAACTTTTCTGTCCAGCTTATCTCCTAAATTGGGCAAAAGGTCTCCTGGGCATAGCATCCCTTGATGAAACTGAAACTGACCCTCAGGCAGTAAGTGCCCAGAGGAGGAGCTCCTTTGGGTCCAGACCACCCAGGGCAAGGTGAACTTAACACCCAGCTCATTCATGCGCAGACAGACCATAGAGTGACCTGTGCAATTCCCTTTTCCTCACTATAATATTAAAATCTCCATGCAAGGAGGAGCCTCAGCCTCATTTATATAACATACAATGTATGTCTAGGCATGTTTCCTTAAAGCACCTGAGTGACCTTCTGCCTTCTGCCTATCTACATATGATGACAAGTCTTCCCTTTCTAAATATTCATCCTAACCTTAAATAAAAGGAACCAATTCACCCTTGTTTGGGGAGTCAGGCTTTGGAATTTATTCCCCATATTCTCCTTATTTGCTGCAAATAAAGTTTTCTTTGTATGATAACTCCACCACCAAGTGCACACCAAGTGTAGTTTCTATCTGTAAGTCACCAAGGAACAAACTCACATTAGTGTGGTTACAATATTACAAGGTTAATAGAAACCTTCCTCACATCATCTTTAACAATCCTGATGTGCTTTATTGATCTGAAAATTGAAACAAAATTTATGTAGGCCTTATATTCACTTTCTGTAAAATGGAGAAAATAATTATGTTGGCTATATTACAGGCAATGGTGAGTAAAGCAATACTTGAAAATCGCTCCACAATAATGACAACAAGTTGCTAACATTCTTAGAATATTTGAGGCACTGTTGTAGCACTGGATAAATAGAACATGTATTGCTATAATGATATTTGCATTATTCACATGAAATAATTAAAATTGTCATCGTGGATATTTGATTCGATTTGAAACAAAATTTATAAAATAGAGATGATAGAAACAAGAGAAGCATGTCTAAGGCAGGGCAGAGATTCAGGAAGAGGTGGCATTTGTTTTGGCAGTCAAATGGCTTACCTCATGACCAGAGAGAACATGAGATAAGGTCTTGGGTTTCATGGGAAAATGAAAGTTGTAACTGAAAACTGTGCATAAAATTGGAACTTTAAAATAGGTATTCCTTTGTGAAATAATTGATTAGATAAAATCCAACAAAAGTTTATAAGCACTCTGTTTTGTGCATCTTTATCTGACCACTAGATGAGAAAAAGCATTTCCCAAGAGGTAACATGGGCAGTATGTTCATCCAATGCACTCTTGGTTTGTATTATTCCACTTGAATGGATCAGGAACTCCAAGCTAAGGACTTTACATAGAAATTAGTCTAGGGACTGCTATATCCCCTAGGATTACTGGTAAAAACAAACATAAAATAATTCAAGAGAGGCACTCATACAATCCACGCTGTACAGAGGGGGAAAAAATGAACACAAAAGCTCATAAAGAAACAGTCTATCAAAAGAAAGAATCATGGATCGAATGTTCAGAAGGAGTAGGGCCCAAATGACATGAGCAAATATTACACAAATGTGAGATAAAATATAAGCATTTTTAAAATGGTGAAGAGATGAAAAAATGAAATTGAAACGATAATTTAAAAAATAGTAATGAAAAATGACCCTATTAAAAATAACAGGAAATGGGCACCTAGGTGGTTCAGTTGGTTGAGTGTCTAACTCTTGGTTTCAGCTTAGATCGTGATCTCAGGGTCATAAGATGGAGCTCTGTGAAGGGTTCCATGCTTGGTGATCTCTCTCCTTCTCACCCCCTCCCCTTCTGCTCATCCCCCTGCTCACATGCTTGTGCATGCATGCTTTCTCTCTCTCTCTCTCTCAAAATAAAATAAATAAATAAAATCTTTAGACCAATAAGACTTTTTTTTTTTTAAGATTTTATTTATTCATTTGACACAGAGAGATCACAAGTAGGCAGAGAGGCAGGCAGAGAGAGAGAGAGGAGGAAGCAGGCTCCCCACGGAGCAGAGAACCCGATGCAGGACTCGATCCCAGGACCCTGAGATCATGATCTGAGCCGAAGGCAGCGGCTTAACCCACTGAGCCACCCAGGTGCCCTAGACCAATAAGACTTAAAAAAATAATAACAGGAAGGGCGCCTGTGTGGCTCAGTTGGTTAAACCACTGCCTTCAGTTCAGGTCATGATCCTGGAGTCCCTGGATCGAGTCCTGCATCTGGCTCCCTGCTCAGCAGGGAGTCTGTTTCTGCTCCTGACCCTCTCCCCTCTCATGCTCTCTCACTCTCTCTCTCTCTCTCAAGTAAATAAATAAAAGTCTTTAAAAAAAAAATAACAGGAAGGGGGCGCCTGGGTGGCTCAGTGGGTTAAGCCGCTGCCTTCGGCTCAGGTCATGATCTCAGGGTCCTGGGATCGAGTCCCGCATGGGGCTTTCTGCTCGGCAGGGAGCCTGCTTCCCTCTCTCTCTCTCTCTCTCTCTCTCTGCCTGCCTCTCCATCTACTTGTGATTTCTCTCTGTCAAATAAATAAATAAAATCTTTAAAAAAAAAAATAACAGGAAGAATTGGAAATTTCTGAGTGAAAAATATAGGCACTGATATTTTTTTTTAAGTATTCAATGAATGTAATAAGTTGCATATATTTACAGATGGTGACAGAAATGGAGAATTGTAACAAAGTTTTGAGTAAAGTATCCAGAATTCATCATAAAAAGACATAAGTGAAAACTACAAAAGAGACATTCAGAGACCTGAGGGATACTATGGAGTCTAACCCATTTTGTGGGGGACCTGATGTTGAATTATATGGGTATCTTAGTCAGCATGCTCTCAGTTCACATGTTCCCTCTAACAGGCCTCCCTTCATTTGCTCTTGGGCCTAAGAGTCTACCATCAGGAAGAGTCCTGTGCGAGTGCTGGAAGCAGGGTCAGGCCATTTAGTAAGGAATCTTTGTATTACAGGTGCCTGAAATGTGGGTGGGGATGGACATTTTCCATTGGATCCTTGGACTTCTTGCCCTGTGGGGAGTGGCAAAGACAAAAGGGTAGACAGAGGCCCTGGCCAGCATGAGACCTAGGACGAGGATCTCACCTGATTGTTTTGAAAGGATGTCTTAGGTTGTATACCCCCAGAAGCAGATATTGAGACTATGCATTGAGAACAAATAGTTTATTTATTTATTTCATAAGATTTTATTTATTTATTTAAGAGAGAGAGAGGGCAGAGGGTGAGGCAGAAGGACAAACAGACTCCCCGTTGAGTAGGGAGCCCACTACAGGGCTAGATCCCAGGACCCCAAGATCATGACTTGAGCTGAAGTCAGTTGCTTAACTGACTGAGCCCACTTAGGTGCCCCCACAAATAGTTTATTTAGTAAGTGATCTCACGAAGTATAGATAGGGGAGTGGGAGACAGTGAAGAGAGGAGACCAATTTGGGGTATTTCAATGAAGGGGATTAAGAAGTGCAAAAGTCCAGTTATGAAATAAGTGTGTTATCAGGTTTAAAAAGTACAGCATAGAGAATACAGTCAAAATACTGTTAATACCCTTATCGTGGTAAACATTGTGTAGTGTATTATTGTTGAATCACTCTATTATACACCTGAAACTAATATTATATGTCAACTATACTTCAATAAAAAGTTTAAAATTTTTAAAGAAACATTTTTTTAAAAGAGCAGGGTATCACTGTGGGCAATTGGGGCTTAATCCTGCTGAGGACCTCTGGAAGAATTTAGCTCAGAATTATTCTAACCAAAGGGCAAGGAATCTGGGTGATTTCTTTACTAATTCCCATCCATCATCAGTTGAGAACTGCTCCTGCAGGCTTTAACTGCCACTTCTGGCCTGATCCGTGCAAGGGCTGAGCACTCTCCTATGAGAAAGCCCTCAAGGAGAAACAAGTTTTCCAACAAAGCCATTGACCTACTGGGAGTATTTAAATGCCCAGGAGAACGGCAGGGCATGGATGGCATCTGCGCCTATGTAGAATAGAAAAGGACTTTGAGAAAACATGTCCCTAAAAGGCATAATGTGGCCAGTAAAATTTCCCAGTTCCTAAAAATAAAAATGGTTTCTGCCTCTGCTATTTTACATCTGAAGGGATGTGGATACAGATGAATGAATCTCTTAATCCAGAAGTGGCTTCTTATCTATAATATATGATAATAGGAGTATTTATGTTTGTTACTCAGATAGAATGATTTGAGATGTTTAAGAAAGGATACATGTTATTTCATCAGTACATCTTCAAAAATAAAACTATCTTACCATGAATTCCACTGTTATGATGGATTCCTTTTGGGACTGGCAAAGGAGAGAGGCTGGCACCGGGCATTCCTTAGGGTCTTTACTCATGAACATTTCATGAGTTGGAAAATGTACACTTAAGAATGTCCTTGGCTTTCACTTTCAGACTCAGTATCATTAGGAGGTAAATAGTTTTAGGGAAAAGGGAATGGTGTATAGCATAAAGCTTTGGACAGAAGCTTTATACTTTAACTTGTCTTTCCACTTTTGTTGACTGTAAAATAGCTAGAGATTCTTTATCTTCGTTAACATTAATAATTACTATTGCGATGTTTAAATTTTCTATTCTAAACATTTCATTTTACATAAATTTTCTATTCTAAAGATTTTCACTTCAATCTGTTTATGTGCGAGCAAAAGCAGGCATGTTTTTTCTGGATATCTGTTAATAAAACAACACACTTTGATCAAATAATTCTTTCTCCTGATTTGCTCTAATGAGATTGCCACAACCCAGATACTTCTCTCAGAATGAAAGTAATCAATGAACAAAGATGATAAAATGTGCCTGGAGTCCTTTTTTGCCAAGAGAAAATTATATTCTAAAATTATATTCGTACTTGAGTAGGATGGAATAAAAATAGCAATATTTTGACAGCCTTTGAGAGTAACTGTTTGTTTCCCCCATGGACCAGCTGAGAATGCTGGGGCTTTGGTTAGACAGAGTAAGGATTCCAACAGTGGTTCATTGCCAATTTGTGTTAATATGTAATTTTAAATTATAATATGGTATATGCATATATCAGCATATAACATAATATATGCTATATAATATATAATTAATATGTATAATATTTTTTATTTAAAATATAGTACATGTACATAATATAAACTTATACAAAAGCTCAATTTATTTTACAAAGGACTTGAAGCAGCTAATACTCCTGCAGGAGGAACTGATTTTCATAGATTAGATTTCAGTGTATTTGAAAACGAAATTGCCATCTTTAATATTTTATGTGTTAAATGTTTCTCTGAGTGAATTAACATTCTAGCCAGTCAGTTTCATTGTCATGGATACTTGTCTGATCAATGTGCTTGACTTTTTTTCTAGTTTTCCAGAGATTTTCCTTGTATGGAGTTGGGGCTTAGGACACTTTATCATTTGTTGTTTATTGATTATTTACATATATTGGCAATGAATGGAAAGAAGAGTAAAATGGTTAAATTTGTATTATTATTTTTAATTTATTATTTAAGTACAGTTGACATCCAAAGTTTCAGGTGTACAATGTAGTGATCCGATAATTTTATTTTTTTTTTTAAAGATTTATTTATTTGTCAGAGAGAGAGCATGTGCAGAGGGAGAAGCAGGCAGAGGGAGAGGATCAAGTAGAACTTGATCCCAGGAACCTGAGATCATGACCTGAGCCAAAGGCAGACACTCAACTGATTAAGCCACCCAGGCATCCCAGTGATTCAACAATTTCAGACATTTGTACTGTTTTTTATACTGTATCCTACCTTAGGGTTGAAAAGATATTTAAAACAATGCTCTGGGGCACCTGGGTGGCTCAGTGGGTTAAGCCTGTGCCTTCGACTCAGGTCATGATCTCAGGGTCCTGGGATCGAGCCCCGCATCAGGCTCTCTGCTCAGCAGGGAGCCTGCTTCCCCCTCTCTCTGCTTGCCTCTCTGCCTACTTGTGATCTCTCTCTCTGTCAAATAAATAAATAAAATCTTAAAAAAAAAAAAAGCAATGCTCTGATATCATTAGGATTATGAAAATTATTACCTTTGAGGAAAAGTGACATTGCTCAAAAGGAAGACCAGTATAGATCAGTGAAAGAAAGGATAGCCTGCCCAGCCAGTGGGAGGCCTTGAAGAAATAGCAAAGCTTTCCCTGACTAAACAGCAAGGTAACAAAAATATTCAATAAAGCAAGGGTAATTCTTTATGGTTATGTTATCTAGCTGTTGCGCCTTTTACCTTTTTTTTTTTTTGAGAGAGAATGTGCATGCCCACACAAGCTGGGGGAGAGGCAGAGAGAGTGAGAGAATCCCAAGCGGGCTCCAGGCTCTGTGTGAGCCCAATGAGGGGCTTGATCTCACGACTCTGACTCTGAGATCCTGACCTGAGTTGAAATCTAGAGTTGGACGCTTAGCAGACTGAGTCACCCAGGCACCCAGTGCCTTCTACCCTCTTGAGCAACATGCCCTGCTCCGTGTAGTAACTCCCATGTTTAAAGGAATGGGATTGTTATTCAATAATCTCTGATGGACAGATAGTCCACAATAGAGATTCTAGACTTCAAGAAAACTGGAAAGTGAACAAGATACTTTTTATGACAAAATTCATTCTCTTTTGTTCAACATTTTACATATTTCAGCTCAGGAGCTTAGCTGAATTTAACAAATAGGCATGTTACTCAGTGCTTCAGGATGGTAAATAACAGTTACTCCGATGGAGGAAGCTAATTGGCTTCTTGCCATAAACTTTTGGAAAGTTTCTTTACTTATTGTGGAATTAGATAATACAAAATACAAAAACTATTGAGGAAGAAATAAGCTTATATGGGTATCTCTGGATATATACTAGATATAAGTTATGCATTTGTTTAAATATATTTGCAGGAGAGAATACATAGACTTATTTCTTACAAAGAGTGCATATCCTGTGAGTGGTCTAGAAATGAATTTAAAGATACAGTTTCTCCTTAAAAAAATTAAGGAGAAATTATTTATTTATTATTATTTATTATTTATTTATTTATTTATTTATTATTTATTATTTATTTATTTATTTTAGAGATAGAGAGCTGGGGGAGGGGCAGAAAAAGAGTGAATTTTAAGCACGTTGCATGCCCAGCATGAAACCTGACATGGGGTTTGACCTCACAACCCTCATATCATGACCTGAGCTGAAATCAAGAGTTGAAATCTTAATCAACTGAGACATCCAGGCCCCCCAGTTAATAACACATTTTAATAATTTAAAGAAAACATTAAATTGTTCTTGTCTCCTTCTCTCAGTTGGATAAACCCGCATCTTGAATTATTTATGTGCCAGCCTCAAAAAAATAATTTGCACAGATTTAAGAGGGAGAAAAGGGGTCTGGAGGCAAAAAAAGTAAGATCTCCTAAGATATTATGGTGAGGATAAAACAGGACAGTAAAGGGGAAATCAGTGCTGAAGTTACTAGGACATAATAGGAAGCTTTTACCTGATAGGTGCTAAAGAATCCCCTGGGGCCAAAGTCCAAATTAGAAACTTGTATAATGAAAAAAAAAAAAAAGAAAGAAAGAAAGAAAATTATTTCATGAAGATCAGACGAGAGGGTAGAAATCTCCGAATTTCATGCTAAAATACTGAAAATCAAGTATTTATTCATTCGTTCAATTAATGTTGGAGAGCCCTTATATGTGCCAGAGTCTGTGTTTGGCAGTAGATGTGACAAAATGAACAATGAAGACTAATAATGGGAGTCAGAAATTGTGTTAGGGAAATAACTAATTTTCAGTACATGGGAGATAAATAAAAAATAAATTAGATGGGGCACCTGGATGTCTCAGTTAATAAGCTAAGTTGATTTTGGCTCAGGTCATGATCTCAGGGTTGTAAAATGCAGCTCTGTGCTCGGCAGGGACCCTGCTGGAGATCTTCTCTCTTCCTTTCCCTCTGTCCCACCCCCCATCAATCAATCAATCAATCAATCTTGAAAGAAAATTAAACATATTAAAATTCAGGCATTTTCAAGAAACTAAATTATGTAACTTTGAGCTTAATCCAGGAGCAGTAAAGGATAGGAAATCATTCTTGGTAGTTTGAGAAGAGATATTCTCTTGAGGGAAAGGAGGAACTAAAGACTGAGGATGGCCAGGTGAGAGATGGGCCTCTTGCATTTAGGTAGAAGAATACCGAGAAACTCGAGTGTGGCTATGAAGAAGAAAGCTCATATTTGGAGATGAAGGAAATGTCATTTGGAGTTTTCAAAAACCCCTTGCATTGTACCTACTTAATGATATTTTCTATTTTTTCTTCTTCTACTGAAACATGTTTTTTTTTAATCTTATTTGACTACATTCCACTTTTGCTTACTTTTTCTCCTTTTTTTTTTTTTCAAAGATTTTATTTATTTGATAGAGAGAGATCAGTAGGCAGAGAGGCAGGCAGAGAGAGATGGAGAAGCAGGCTCCTTGCTTGCAGAGCAGAGAGCCCGATGCGGGGCCCGATCCCAGGACCCTGAGATCATGACCTTAGCCAAAGGCAGAGGCCTAACCCACTGAGCTACCCAGGTGCCCCCTTTATGCTTATTTTTAAACACAGGGCAATATCATAGCATGGTTAATTTCATAATGTCATAAATATATTCTTTAAAATAAAATGCACCTATTAAGGCAGAATTTGAGCATAGTGCTCATGTTCAGTGTTTCCTGTATTTCTCTAGTTGGATGAAATTGAATACAGGCAAGTATACTGAAAATACACTCATGAATTTTCGTTAAAGGTAAATTGTTTAATTAAGATTAATTATATGCAAAAAAAGACATACTTACAATAATATTCCCCAGTAGGTGTAACATTTTGTTCGACAAAAACAAAACAAAACAAAACAAAAAACCAGAAAATAATAATTCTCAAATTAACAGGTCATTAATCTTGACCTTATGAAAGAACAAAGTAATTTATTTCAAAGATAATTGAACCTAATATGTGAAACCTAATAAAGTTGCAATATTAGTAATGTAATTGTTCTCATTTAAAATTTGGGTCAAGCTTATAATGTAATGAGAGAGCAAACAAGGAGAACATTAACTTCATAAAAACAAACAGCAATAAAGTGTCCTTTTACTTGACAGATAGTACAGTGTAACTAGGCAAACTTTCAGACCTTAGGACCCGCTCTTACTATCCCTGGGACAAGTCACCAAAATGCTCTATAACTCAGTTTTCTCATTTTGGGACAGAGATTGTTCAATGAAGAATGTATGATGATATATTTAATGCACTTAAGCCAGTATCTGCAACATGATAGATGCTAATTAAATGTTATTACTGTTTTTGCTGTATTACTAATTCATCAGACTAAAAAGAAATGACCTAGCAGCACCTGGCTGTCTCAGTCAATGGAGCATACAACTTGTGATCTCGGGTTTCTGAGTTTGAGCTCCACATTGAACGTAGAGATTACTTAAAAATAAAATAAAATTTTCTTAAGGTTTTATTTATTTATTTATTTAGAGAACATGGAGGGCAGAAGCAGAGTCAGAGGAAGAGAGAAACTCAAGCCGACTCTGCCCTGACTGAGCATGGAGCCCACAAGGGCTGGATCTCAGGAACCATGAGACCATGATCTGAGCAGAAAACAAGAGTTGGATGCTTAAACGACTGGGCCATCCAGGCACCCCAAAATAAAAATCTTTAAAAGAAAGAAAGAAGGAAAGGAAGGAAGGACGGAAGAAAAGGGAAGGAAGGAAGAAGGCAGGAAGGAAGGAAAAGAAAGGGAAGACTTACATGCTGTGCTGTATTTGATTCATCACAAAAACTACAAAGCACTGACTTTGCAGTTGAATACTAATTATATAATTTGAAACAATCTACTTAACCGCTCTTAGCCTCAGTTTCACAGCTGGCTTTCCCCCCAGGCTTCAGTAGTTGAGTTGACTCAATATTTCAATAGTAGGTGCAAATTTTTATCTATGTTAAATGAAGAACTATATAACAAGTTTCTCAGGGATGTTAATGCTCCAGTAAATAGATATCACTAAATTTCTAAACAGAAAGTTCAAGTGCCAAAATTGACTGAGTTTTTTCCTGCCCATCAACCTCAGTACAGCTGGTTTTAAGTAGGTATCTGCTTATATGGTGTGACATCAGTGGTGCCAAAATGTCTTTGTACAAATCCATTTTTCCACCATGCTTATATAGATTTTAAAATGTCCGTCTTTCCTTTGGATTTAAACCAGTGATGGCTTCAGAGGAAAGCATGTTGGTTAACTGATCTGAGTAATGCAATAAACAAACATATAATCTAGAAAGAGCTTTAGGGATCAAAGGCTGGTAAAAGTTAATAGCGTCAAACTTGCCATGTGAGAAACCTAAAACTAGCAGCAATTCTGGGATCCTAGTGAGTGCTTTTTCTTCATTCCCACTTGCCTAAACATCTGTTAAAGTCCAAATACTGTTTTTATGCACCAGTATAAATGGCCAAAGTCCTTTGGAGCATTGTTCTCTCCAAGCTCAGGAAGCTGCTCCCTAGAGGGAAGAAAATGCCATAGGACTGATGAATGTTAAGAATCCATAAAGTGATGGATTCCTTTAAGCTAGGGTATTAAGGAAAGGCAATCAATAGGAGCTAGCATTATAATTGAGACTTGGAGAATGACTAGTGCATTTATAAGTAAACTTGGAGGTGGTTATAAATCCAGGGAAAGTGGATGACAAGAGCAAATTCTCAGAATAGGGAATTTTCCAAATTGACTCGGACACTGAGCCTTTGGGAAATCTGGGGACTTGAGGCTGTAAAGGTATATTCATGTCAGTAATTTCTTGCATCATTCACTGAATAGTGGGGAGTAGTAGGAAATTTTCATGTGAAGGTATGACATAAAGATAGTTTTGGAAAAATACTATGGCAGTCTAAGATGAAAGAAAATATTTTAGGTTTATGAAATCAATTTGGTAGATATTTGCAGTGGTCTAGACATTAAGTGACAAAGTTATGAACTAGAGTGATAAAAATGGATATGGACAGATAGGGGCAGAGGCAAAAGAAAAATCGAAGTATATTAGGTAAGACTTGTATGCCAGGCCAGCATACAAACACTACTACTCCAATTACAAAGACTCTCAAAATGATTACTCAAACCCAGCTTGTTTTGCTTTTCCATAAGTTAAATAGTTCAAATGGCATTGACTGGGTTGAGGATATAAATATGAAGGCAAAAAGTTCCTCAAGGTTTCCATAGTTTTCAATGCTCCATCAGCTTAGAGGTCAATGCAACCCATTCTGCATGAGATCAGGTGAAGCCTATGGAAATGTGTATGTATGTATGTTCTGTTCTTTAAATTAATCATCCAGAGCTGGGGCCAGGTAAACATTCACATACAAAATCTTGCATCTCTTTGATTACCACAGAGACTAGGAAAGGAGGCCATATACTCAGCATAAGGAGAAGAGATGAGGCTTGGGAATTAAAGTACTTGGAAAGATCTGAAGAGTCCTTTGGAAACTGCCATGTTAGGAAAACATGAAATTGATGAAAGTACAGCAAGGCAAGGGTAAAAAAGACAGTGAGAGCACACAAAATTTTAGGGCTAACCCATATGTGTGCTTTCCTTACCTTTTTGCAGGAATTATGAAAAATACATAGTAGGGGTAAGGGTAACCTAGGATAGTTAACTTCCGAGAGTTGGGAAGTCAAATAAGTAAGAGAGTCAAGGGAATAACTGTCCATAAGCTCTATCCTAATTACCAAGGTGACTATCAGACATTTTTAAGACATTACCTTAAATTTCCAAGGATAAAGGCAAGAGACAAGTAAAAGAAAAACTTGATTCTGGGATTGGATATTGTATTTAAAACATGATGATCGAGGGGCGCCTGGGTGGCTCAGTGGGTTAGGGCCTCTGCCTTCGGCTCAGGTCATGATCCCAGGGTCCTGGGATCGAGCCCTGCGTTGGGCTCTCTGCTCCGCGGGGAGCCTGCTTCCTCCTCTCTCTCTCTCTGCCTGCCTCTCTGCCTACTTGTGATTTCTCTCTCTGTGTCAAATAAATAAAAAATCTTTTAAAAAATATTAAAACATGATGATCGAGAAGTAAATAGATGATACAGAGAGACAAGTTCAAGTTATGAAGTTATGATGAATGACAGTAGAAGAATACTGGTCTGAAATTATCTCTGATATTCTATTCATGTCCTGTTTGCCTTCTTTTGAGTCTGGAGAAATAGACAACAGATCATTTTTTTTGGAGATGACTGAAAAAATGTTAAAGGAAATAGCAGTTCAAGTTTAGGTAGGACGATATGGGTGAATTTGAAACCAGTGAGGGGGTAGAGTGGGTAGGATGGGCAGGAAGACATCAGAGAATTAAGAACTAGACTGGGTAAGAATGGTAGAACAAAAGATTGTTCGATGGGAAGGTCCATACACAGAAGGTGTAGAAAACTAGAGCAAAGAAGGAAGTGCAAAGATAGTAGACTTAATTCAAATATTATCAGTGAGCGGGAGGGAAATTTTAAAAAGGCCTAAACATGGTATAAAGTTGGAGTTCTGCTTCACTCCATCATCCTTTGCCACTCTAACAGAACACACTGCAATGTCCACTGGCTTACTCCTTAGCTTCTGGTGTGCTTCCCATCAAATGGCACCACCACAGTAGTTATTAACATCTTCTGAACTTAACATAACTGTTAAGAATTTTGTTTTACACAGTCCATTAAGAATTTATGAAAAAAAAAGGGGTGCTTGGTGGCATAATCGGTGAAGCGTCTAATTCTTGATTTCAGCTTGGGTCATGATCTTAGGGTTGTGAGATTGAGCCGCTCTGCTCTTGGCACGGAGTCTGCTTGGATTCTCTTCTCCCTCTACCTCTGTCCCTCCTGTTTATGCTGTCTCTCTCAAGTAAATAAAAAAGTCTTTAAAAAAAATTACATGAAAAAAATCTCCACAATCCCCCCCAACCTCCACCAAAACCCAGTTATGATAGAGTATTTGTCTTGGAAAACCTGAGTTAAGGTTTCATACCCATTCTGGGGACAAGATGTTTAAATTTTTCATCTCCAGTTTCCATATTCTAAAAGAGAATAGAAATATTCATCTCAAAAATTCGTTTATGGCTTCTATGAGGTAAAGTAACAACAGCGGCTGGCAGGAGTGTTTTATGAACACTACCTGAGTCTCACTTTAATGTGTCCTCATCTGGAATTCTGGCTTATTTGTTCTACTTGTAACCTATTGCTTTCCTTTTCTTTTACTTTATAACATTGAGGGGGGAGGATTCACAAGAGAGTATAATAAATCTAGTCTAAAGCTTTCAGCCACCATTTTCGCATGTAATCTGGGGATGTAATTTGATTAAATAATTTCAATTTTATTTTTTTTAAAGATATTATTTATTTAACAGAGAAAGCCACAGCAAGAGAGGGAACACAAGCAGGGGGAGTGGGAGAGGGAGAAGCAGGCTTCCTGCTGAGCAAGGAACCCAATGCAGGGCTCGATCCCAGGACCCTGGATCATGACCCAGGCTGAAGACAGATGCTTAATAACTGAACTACCTAGGAGTCCCTGTATTTCAATTTTAATCACCAAATGACAACTCTACAATTGAACTATTCTTTTTGTGAAGAGCACCAAGTCCCTCAGAATTAGCATGACTATTTTTAGACAAAACATAATGAACCTCAGTGTCCTGCTGTATACAAGGCAGCAAAGTCTGCTACTTATGAGAAGGAATATGAGAGGCACCGTGAACTGTGCATTGTTGATTAAGAATGTTTATGACAACCTTGAAAGAAGCTCCTGGGCCAGTAGCTGTTGAACAGAATAATTAAATAATTACACTTGATTTGCTTTTCCTTTGTATAGCCTTTTTTGTATTCATCTCATTAGCATTTGTAAGGCTGTACATTTCAAGACATGCTAATAATCAAATAAAAGCTCTTTTGACATATTTGTGTACAAAATTTCAGAAGGAATTTAGGGGAGTAAAGGCAAGTCAGGGTGTAGTGCAGAGTGAGGGCGGAATACCGTAAATGTTGCTGGTTACATAAGAGGCTTTGCCTGTCTCATTATTTTGAAAAATATTTGCAAAACATGATTATGATAGCTTTGCCCAGAGTTTTCCTTTACAGTTAAATTAATGTTGTCATTATGCTCTGGAAAAATTGAGCTAGTCAAGGAAAGACTAATTCCATTTTTATTGATATTACCATTGGAAGACTTGTACACATTTTTAAACACGAAGTATAATTGTTTTTTGAACAGCTGTTAACTAATATGACATAAGAAAACTAGACAATAAATTTTTGACAAATACACGAAAATCTCCCTATTCTCCTCAAAGATGTGCATCAGCGAGTGTGTGTATGTGTCTGCACGTACCAACAGTCTTTAAAAAAAATGTTGTGGTCATTTTCAATTGTTCATAAGTATAAAACAGTTATTTACTGAGGTTCTATAATTATGAAAACCTTGATAAGCACAGTAGTTCTGAATAAGGCTGACCTTCAACCAACTAAGCTCTGCTTGTTATTATAATAGTTGCTTTTACTGTAGCATAACCCTTCCCACTCTAAGCACCACAGGCCCTCCCACAGAACCCTCTGGATCCCCCAGCAATCTGGTAACAACTAAGGAGTTAATACCTAGTGCATTAGGGGGCCTCAGAACCTTGCTCAGGCATCCTTTCAGATTGGTAAGAAATTTTATCTATGGGTCTGGGTGGCTCAGTTGGTTAAGTGTCTGCTTTTGGCTCAGGTCATGATCCTGGGGTCCTGGGATCGAGCTCTGTGTCACACTTCCTGCTGGGTAGGGAGTCTGCTTCTCCCCTCTACCCCTCCCCCTGTCTGTGCTTTCTGTCTCTCATACTCTCTCTTGCGCTCTCTCTCAAATAGATAAATAAGATCTTATAAAAAATATTCTTATCTATACTTCTTAATTATATTTAATATTATTACTGGGTAGAAAGATGGATATGATATGGTTCCTGCCTCCCAGAAATTCTTATCTGGTGGTGGAAATAGATATCCATAAATCATCTCAGTGCAAGGTACACTCTGATATATGGAAAATTTAAACAAAGTGCTGGGGAGCATGGTGGAAAGAGATTAATCACAGCAGTGTGGATCTGAGAGGTCTTAGGAGATATAAGGTTTATTCAAACCTTGAAGGATGATCTGGGATTTATCAGCCAATATGGGTGCAGGAGGGCATTCCAGCAGGTGAAACAACCCTAATTTAAACACAGAAGAGACAATTTCTGTAAATAATGAATAGAGAGGAATGTTTGGAGGGTGTGTGGAAGGAATGTAGGATAACATACAGGCAGAATTTGTAGGGCAGAGATTTTGTTTAGCTTCTTATTGCAGTGGGAGCCTTTGAAGATTCAGGAGTCAAGAGGCATGAGTCAATAAATTTAGAAATCTGGAGGTAATATGTAAAACACATGGTCAGGGAGAGATAGAGCAGTTAAATCTGGGAGATCATCTAAAGGCTTTTTGTACCAATTTAGATCATGGAACAAAAATCTTTCCTGTAAAGGTTCAGAGAGTGAATGTTTTATGCCCGCAGGTCATCTGGTCTCTGTTATAGCTGCTGAACTCCCCTATTATATAGCACGAAAGCAGCCAGGGACAATACCTAAGTGAATGTGAGTGACTGTGTTCCACTGAAACTTTATTTACAAAAACAGTTGGAAAGCCAGTTTTGGCACACAGGCCTGTTGACTCCTGTTCTAGATCATCAGTTATTAATGTAAGTACCTTATTTTCAGTTTCCCATAAAGCAAACTCTGAGATAGGGATTTGAATGCATATAATTTATTCAGAAGCTGGTCTTAGGAAACACTCTGAAGTGGGCAAGTAGGACCCTGAAGAGTGAAAGCCAATAAAAGGTAGAATTAGAAACAGATTACTCCTGAAATCTGGACTACCTCACTAGGGGCATTATCAGAGAATATGTAGAATACCCCTCAGAATTGTCACCCTGTGGAGTCAAGAAGCTGGATATGTATTCACTATATCTCATGCTTCATTATCTGAGGGACTCTCTTGAGATATTATCCCCTAGATATTTCTGCCATAAACAGGCTACGTATGCTCCCATGACAAAGAATGTCTTCAAACAGAGAGATGCAGGAAAACAGTATGTATGGGAACCATTGTGGAGAGCAGGTGGGCTAGGAATACTATGTGCTTCAATGGGTATCACAGCGTATAGGTAAGTAAGGAAACTTTTTTTTTTTTTTAAGATTTTATTTATTTGACAGAGAGAGAAAAATCACAAGTAGGCAGAGAGGCAGGCAGAGAGGCAGGCAGAGAGAGGGAGAAAGCAGGTTCCCTGTGGAGCAGAGAGCCCGACGTGGGGCTCGATCCCAGGACCCTGGGATTATGACCTGAGCCTAAGGCAGAGGCTTTAACCCACTGAGCCACCCAGGTGCCCCAGTAAGGAAACTTTTTTAAGAGAAGGTGAAGGTGAAATGTGTTCCTTCACTGACCTCCAATCAAGATCCACATGTCTGTGGGAGGAACATTTATTTTAAAGCTGACTTGGTATAGAATAAAAGTAGAATGGGTACTCAAAATGAAAGTTAACGGTAGATGGAACTAAGTCTGTGAGGAACAGGAAGACAGTTTTAAAAGAGATAAAAGGTAAAATGGTCTGTCACAGGTTAGGTTCCAGAGAAAGCAGTTTTGAAGATGGGGTTTATCATGCAAGATGCTTATTAGAAACTGCTGTTGGTATCATCAAGTGTGGGGGGTGTGCAAAAAGGGTATGAAATAAAAGTGGGAAAGTTTCATGGTGAGCTGTGATACAATCCCAACAAAGGCCTCAGCCTCATGGGGAACACTAAAGCCGAGGTCACCCTCCAGAACTGCTCCCAGTCAGGGCAAATGGGTCAGGTCTTTATAGCCCTGTGTTGATCAGTCACTGGAAGTTGGTTTGCTTTGGAAGGAGGCATGATATTGGAAGACGCCATTTTCTTCAGCTGAGGGAAACCCGAGAGAAAGTTTATAGCCAAAAGGACCCCATAAGACCCCAGCAGCTGGGGGAATATTCCTGGTTGCTACTTGACAATTTCCACCACAGGTACATTTGATGATGATTGGATAGGGAAAGATGAGGGAGAAAAAAGAGCCAAATATGGTAATGGTGCTGAAAGACCCTAAGGAAGGTGACACCATTAACTTAAAGAGGGAAAAAAAATTCGGAGGATTAAATCCCCTCTGAATAAAATATTCAGAGGATAAAATTCAGAGGTCAAAATTACTTTTTCTTTAACAACACATTTCAGGAAATGAAAATATATTAAATAAGTTGTCCTCAACATGAAAATATGAAAGCTAATTTCACAAATACCACATTATCTCAATGAGAGAAAGAGAAGCAAATCAAAGCAAGCAAGCAAACACTGTGTGTGAAGTTCATTTTTCTTAAGGCCATGGCAGATATGATGTTAATGATATCACACTTTAAGACAGGATAAAAGTTAAGATTATCTTGAATAAAGATAAATAAAGTGACCTCACTGGTGTGGATATGAATTGTAATTTGAAAAGCTTATTTTCCTGTCCATTATTACATAATTGATACAGAACAAACTGTAGAAATGTAGTACTATGGCCCGTTACTCACTTGAAGTAGTGAAATATGCAAGTAGATTTCCATTTTTGTCAGGAAGAAGTTTGTTTTGCACAAGACAGAAATTTAAGTGAATATGATTGGGCCTAAGTGGTTAACTTGTGCTTTAGTAACAGCAATCCTTAAATTTATTTTGATTGCAATGACATAATATGATTCATAAACGTAATTTAAAGATGGTTATAAAAGATGCATGTTCATAAGATAGAGAGAGCTCATTCCTAATGCAGTATTATGAAAATTAACCAGCTAGAGGTTGTACAATGTGGTATAACCTGTACATCATTTTTCTGATAATTTTCTCTGGTTATTCTTTAATATTCTATGTAGATCATAAGTCTGAGATGTGTGTCTCTGGCATGACAGTTCTGAATTTCTTATGAGGATGTTACTCCTATCAGCTCGATGCCCTCAGCTTGTGAGTATCAGGGCAATAATATACGTTAGAAAGGAAAATTCTTATAACAATAAGCAGGTAAGTGCTTAAATTTATAGGGCCACCTTCAGGACCGCATTTCTGTGTTATCAGTTCCCTACTTCTGGAACCTGCTGTGTACAGTGTAGCTGTTTTGAGCCTATTTTTTGGACACAGATCCCTTTCGCAATCTAAAAAATACAGACTCAGAATACTGTTTGTATATAAACACAAATGTATAAATAGCAAAGGAAAACAATAATTTGGAAACAGTGCTATCAAAATAAAAATGAAATGCATTTGTGGTATAGTATATGTCCGCCTTAACACAATGAACAACATGATATAGAGAGTGGTCCCATAATTTTTATCATTTCAAGACGTGTGATGTAACTGTTACGTGATTTCAGAATACCCAGAATGTTTACTGGTGACCTAATCATAGATCCTTCTTCCTTGTTAGGTTGCCCACATTCATACTTGAAGAAAATGATACATTTCAGTGAGATGTTAGTGAAAAGATAAATGTTATTTTTTTCCTTTCAAATCCTCTGAATCCTATACCTGGGCACCTCAGGGGTGCAGACTGTGAATGCTGGGTTGGAGAGCAATGGCAGACCCTGCTGTACTACCTTCTGCTAGGGCCACATCTCATGGTGGATTTGGTGTTGACAAGTCAGTCTAGTGGTCCCTCTGCACCATCGATTTCAAATCCTCCCCTTGAGGGCATTCCTTTGATGTAAATGAGGCTAGATGGTGAAGGAATGTAAATTTTACAACAAGAAGTTTAAACTTGAATCCATAGACATTTTTCAGCCTCCAATACTCTTCTTATAATATGCCAGTGTGATCCAAGTAGGGGTTTATCCTTAAAACTCCCTTAGTGGTAAACAAGATGGCTTGCAACAGAGGCCAGGGTTGAGTAAAAACAAGGAAGAAATATGAGTTATCACTAGCTCTGTCCTGATCTTAAGAATGAAGAATGAATTAAGAAGCAGTGTGATGAATTACCAGGACTTGATTAATGTG
The DNA here is from genome assembly GCF_030435805.1 of Mustela lutreola. Classification (NCBI taxonomy): domain Eukaryota; kingdom Metazoa; phylum Chordata; class Mammalia; order Carnivora; family Mustelidae; genus Mustela; species Mustela lutreola. Next base: position 31,272,086 of record NC_081308.1, on the reverse strand, counting down.
GAATTTGGATAAAGTGTCAAAACTCTCACTGATAATATTTCCTGGCGAGGTAAATAGGAAAGTTGTTGCAATACAAACAAAAGCAAAGAAATGAGAAGTTTAGATATGCCTGAGGAAGACATGTTATTTCTTTGATTTAGTGGTTGAGGCAATGACCTTGCCCAGGTCATGATCCTAGGGTCCTGGGATTGAGTTCCTCACTGGGGTCCCCGCTAAGTGGGAGTCTGCTTCTCTCTCTGGACACTTGTTCATTTTGATCTGAAGGTGGGAGATTGAGCTGGAGATCTAGGCTGGGAATGATATGTAACAAGATGCTATATGGAGTTATGAGTATGGTGAGATACTGATGTACAGTATCAGAGAAGAGCAGAGAGGTAAAACAAACCTTTGGAGGAATGCTACATGGAGGAGGAGTAGAGAATTTGTGAAAGAAGACCCCTAAACACAGAGGACAAAGTACTAGTATAGTGTTGCATAAGGTAAGCAGTTATAAGATGAACAAGTCTGGGGCAGAATGTACAGCATGGTGACTATAGTTAACAATACTGTGTGACATATGTGGAGGTTACTAGAGAGTAAATCTCAAAAGATATTTTTCCTTTTCAAGATTTTATTTATTTGAGAGAGAAAGAGCATAAGCAGGGAGAGGGCCAGAGAGAGAAGCAGACTCCCACTTAGCAGGGACCCCAATGAGGAACTCAATCCCAGGACCCTGGGATCATGACCTGGGCCCAAGGCAGATGCTTAACTGACTCAGCCACCCAGGGGCCCAATCTCAAAGATTCTTACCACAAAAATAAATAATAATAATTATGGGAGGAGATTGATGTATTAACTAACCTTGTTGTGGCGATTGTTCTGCAATATACACATCAAATCATCATGTTGTGCACCTCAAACTTATACAATGTTATTTGTCAATGATGTCTCAGTAAAGCTGGAAAAAAAGAGAAAGAATTTGCCAAAGTGTCTTCCAAAGTGACTGTAACATTTCGCTGTTCCACCAGCTGAATGAGAGCTCCCATTGCTCCACATCCTTGTCAGTATTTTGGTGTTGTCAGTGTTTCAAATTTGGGCCATTCTAATATGTGTATAGTGACTCTCTCACTGTTGTTTTGAGTTTTACATTTTGGTCTGTGATCCATTTTGAATTCATGTTTGTGAAGAGTGTTAAGTTCTGTGTCTAGATTCATTTTTCCCATGTGGATTTCCAGTTGTTGGCACACTTTTTTTTTGAAAAGATTATCTTTGCTGCATTATATTTCCTTTGCTCCTTTGTCAGAGATCAGTTGATACTCATGTGGGTCTGTTTCCGAGCTCTACATTCTGTCTGATCCACCTATTTATCTTTTCTTTCACCAAAGCCACACTGTCTTAATTACTAGAGCTTGATAGTAAATCTTGAAGTTGGGTAGTGTCAGTCGTTCAAATTTGTTCTACTCCTTCAATAGTGTATTGGCTATTCTGTATCTTTCACTATTTTTTTTTCTTTTTTTAAGTAAGCTCTAGGCTCAACTTGAACTTGAACTCATTACCCCAAGATCAAGAGTTGCATGTTCTACTCACTGAGCCAGCCAGGCACCCCCCTTTTGCTTCTCTGCATAAAGTGGAATCAGTTCATCGATATCCACAAAATAACTTGATTGAGTTTCATTGTGATTGTACTGAATCTATAGATTATTTGGAAAAATTATGCTGTTGAAAATTTAATATGTTGACCTTGGCTACAGCACGGTTGGAGTAGAGGATCAAACCAGACCCTGACTTGTGTCTCTTTCAAAGTCCAGACACCTTGACAAGGTTAAGGACGGGAAAGTTGAGTGCACTGAGAAAGGGTCTGTGCTATGTGTCATGCGCTCGCCTATGTGACTTTCCACACGCTCTCCCTACAGTAGGGAACAATGTGGCCAGGGTCCTGAATTCTTAGTTAGTCCTTGATGTGCCTGTACCTCCCATAACACACTCCCTGGTTGATTGTCTTGCTAATGGCTTTAGCCGAAACTACCTGGCATTATGAGGTTTGCTTGTAGTTAATGTAAACTTGTTATAGGAACTTGCAGTCATCTGACTAGCTCCTCCTATTCTGGTCTGCCTTATAAATGATTGTAAGATGTGGAATAAAATTGGCACTGTTGGACATCCTCCTCAGTGTCCCTCCTGCCCCCATCTCTTTGTCTCTTAATTTCTTTTCACCATCCTCTTAGCCCTTACAGTGCACTGGCCGCGACACTACCCCCGAAGGGAGCCCGATATGGGGCTCCAACCCAGGGTTCTGGAATCATGACCTGAGTTGAAGGGAGACACTTAACCAACTGAGCCACCTAGGGGTCCCTACCCTGAACATCCTTAATAACAGTAGTCTGAAATTAAATCCTATTACTCATGACCTTTGATAGAAACAGTCAGTTAAGCTTGTAGCTCCAGAAAATAAGTAACAATGATCTATTTTAACATAATCAACAAATACCTTCTATTTTTGTTCAATAGGAGCTATAAGTGGTTTTTTACTTGCTGAAAAGTGATTGTATTCATTTAGTTCTCACAAGTGTGAATTATAGCTGCAACACATTTCTGAAAATTTGCAATTCAGAAGTTAGCGCACTGGAAAGAGATCTATTATGATATTGGCACAAGAAAGCCTCATCCAAACAATTGCAAACAAGCTTTTATTCAGCTTTGGTAAAGACTTGACATCAGAAAACTTCTGTTTAATGTCTAAATAAAATGTTTAATGTGAGCACAATAAAGTCGTTCTTATGTTAGGCCTACATTAAAGCAAGATAGAAATAGTTTTTATAGTCAACATTCTGCCATTCTCTGAAATGATAAACTTTCCAGAAAGGTATTTATTACCAGTTGCCATCTTTAAAATGACAAATTCAGTTCAAAATTTGATTTCTAATACTATGTGTAATGAGAAATGCCACTTGCCCTGTACATTTTTAAAAAGTGATGCCAAACAAAAGTACTACCATTTGATTTTGTACTTTCATTTAACTTTCGGAAGGATATTTATGTTATCCACCACATTGTAATGGCAAAATGGCGTGCCTCATACTTTGCAATTTTCTATTTAACTACTATTGCAAAAAGAACATATTCAGGAGCCAAACAATTTGGTTTTCAATACTTCCTTAAAGTATCCCTTTGAAAACATTTCAAGGCAAAGCAAAGTTATGTATTTCACTTGATTTTTAGCATTATCCTTGTTCTTAAGACAATATCCTATAATCATAATAGTTGACCTGAGAAAAACATTTTTTTAAAATGATTTCATTTGTTTATTTATTTTAGAGAGAGAGCAAGAGAGAGCATGAGAGGGAGGAGAAGCACAGGGAGAGGGACAAGCAGACTCACCACTGAGCAGGGAAACAGAGGCAGGGCTCAATCCCACCACCTTGGGATCATGACCTGAGCCAAAATCAAGAGTTGGAAGCTCAACTGACTGAGCTATCTAGGTGCCCCTGGGAAAAACATTTTTTTTTAAACATAAAGCTTTTATAACAAGCTTATTCCATTTTTAATTCTATAAAATATATTTTAAATATTATTTTCTAACATTTTAATAAATGGAGAAATCCTTTCCTTTCTTTTTAAAGGTTTATTTACTTATTTTGGAGAGAAAGAGAGAGAGAAGTGGGGATGGGGGTGAGGGACAGGCGGTGCGGGGAGAGAATCCTGAAGCAGACTCCCAGCTGAGCATAACCTAGATGGGGGCTTGAATCCAGAACCCTGAGGTCATGACCTGAGCCAAAATCAAGAGTCTGCTGCTTAGCCGACTGAGCCCACAGGCACCCCCTTCTCTTTCTTTTTAATGAGACATCTTTGAGATTTCTCTTCCTTCTTGAATATAAGCCAAACTATATGTTACATACTGAGCAATCCATCCTTTCATTTTTGTCAGTTAAATGATGTGCAGCTATTTCAGGGCTTCCAACAATATTGTAATAACTGAGAATCACTTTCCATAAGCACTACTTTTAGTTTATTTTCTGTATCATAAGAATATGTAATATTTTCTCAAAAATTATTTTTTAAAAATCAAAGCTCATCATCACAATATGATTGATTCCTATAATCTCATGTTATGTGAGAAACAGACTCTGAATCTCCTACCTACCACTTCTTGTCTCTGAGATCTGGGTCAGGTTACTCTACCCCTCCCATCCTCAATTTCCTCACCCATGGAATGATAATATAAATAGTCCCTACATAATCGGCTGTTGGGCCATCAGTGGTTGATAGTGCATGAAGCTCCTAACATAGAACATGCAGAGGTACTAAATAAATATTAGGTCTCCCCATTATGCTATGCAATTGGATAAATGTGACCTCAGGCCTCAATTATATTATTGTCCAGTTGTGTAACCTTGAGTTATTTAGTTAACCTCACTGAATATCTGGTTTCTTATTTGCAAGATAGATAATATTTAACTTTTGGGGATAGGCATGGGCAGTAAATAAGAATAAATGAAATGTGCTTAATGTGCTTATCTAATAGGGGCTCAATTAATATTTGTCACTCTTATTTAATATGCTAACTCCCATCTCCACCCTATCTCTGACCCTCACATTTTGGAAAAACTTTGTATTTCTGTGCCATACTGTCTCTCTTCGGTGTTGAAAGAAACCTAGTGATGCTCTTTTGTGGGTATTGCGGCATGGCAACAAGAACAGCTGAGTTTCCCCTGACACCCTCTGTTAGACTGTTTGGGAAGTCCTGCACTGGAACCAGTGCAAGTGCCAGAAGTTTTTGGAGACAGTGGAGCTGCAGGTTGGTCCCTCTGAAGGATCAACTTTTCTCAGGCACTGTCAGGCTTAAGTGCTGGCCCCAAGTTGTCTATATGTGTTTTGGGGGACCAGCAGCACTGTGATGAGGGCAAGGCTGTGGATAGTCCCCACATGGACATCAAAGGCTGAAGAAACTCACCAAGAATAAAAAATTAGTCAAGAAGCTGTGATGCCATTTTTGGCTTCAGAATCTCCGATCAAGCAGATCCCATGAATCGTGGGCCCAGGCCTGAATGAGGCTGGCAATTTTCCTTCCTTGCTGACCCACAATGAGAACATAGTGGCCAAAGTGGATGAAGTGAAGTCCATGATCAAATTCCAGATGAGGAAGGTGCTGTGTCTGGCAGTGGCCATTGGCCACATAAAGATGATAGGTGATGAGCTTGTGTACATCCACTTAGCTGTCAATTTTCTGGTGTCATTTCTCAAGAAGAATTGGAAAAATGGCTGGGCTTTATACATTAAGAGCACCAGGGGCAAGGCCCAGGGCCTGTGCTAAGACACAGCTTAATAAATTGTAGTGCTGGGGTGCCTGGGTGGCTCAGATGACTGGGCGTCTGCCTTTGACTAAGGGCATGATCTCCAGGTCCTAGGATCCAGCACCATTTGGAGCTCCCCGCTCAGCAGGGAGTCTGCTTCTCCCTCTCCCTCTGCCTCTTCCCCAGCTTGTGCTCTCTCTGTCTCTCTCTCAAATGAATAAATAAAATCTTAAAAAAAAATCCTAGTGCTACCATTAGAAAAAGAGAAAGAAAAGAAAGAAAGAGGAAGGGAGGGAGGAAGAGAGAAAGAAAGAAAACTAGGTTTCTTTGTGACCATAGCATCACAGAAAATGCTAAGGTATTATCTAATGTAAGCTTTTGCTTTTTCTGTCTTCTCTTTCTTTCCACTATTCTCTTCTTAGTTTGGCAGGCAAATGCCTAAAAATTATAGCCAGATGGTTATACATCCCTTTTTTGAAAACTCTCTAACATGATATGCGTATATGGTGGATTTTGGACTCTGTCTTCCATCTTCTTCTAGTTTGTCTCACTGAAAAAGCCAGGAAGCACAGTGTAAGTTTGTCTGAGATAGCATTTTTATTTTGTTGTCCTGTTCCAATCACCAGTGTGGTCTGCTGCATAGATGTAGAAGCATAAAAACCAATCAGGTGTCACTGGTTTTTCTTTCTCTTTGTTTTTCAAGATTTTATTTATTTATTTGACAGAGAGAAAGAGTGAGAGAGGGCAAGCAGGGGGAGCAGCAGAGGGAGAGGCAGAAGCAAGTTCCCCGCTGAGCAGAGGGCCCGACATGGGGCTTGAACACAGGACCCTGGGATGATCACCTGATCCAAAGGCAGATACTTAACTGACTGAGCCACCATGTGCCCTGGCCCCAGGTTTTTCAGTTTCTCAAATGGTTGCTACAAACCATTTCATTGCTCTGTCAGAGGAGAGGAATTAATTGCAAAATCAGGGCTTTGAGGTACTTAGAGAAAGGAGAGTAGTTTTGCTTGGGTCTTGTCATGGTCCTTTGGACTCTTTGCTTTTGCTTTTTCCGTCTCTGCTTCCCCAGGTGGCTCTGATGGTTCATGATAACTCCAGCCACCTTCATGGTGTTACCCTCCAAGGCTGGTGACTGATTGACCTTTTCTTCCTGCTCTCATCGTTCAAATCAAGAGAAGTTCATTTTTTTTAAAAGATTTTATTTATTCAGGGAGAGCACAAGAAGGGGGAGAGGAAGAGGGAAAGGGAGAAGCAGATTATCCACTGAGCTGGGAGCACAAAGTGGGGCTCAATCCCAGGACTCTTGACATCATGACCTGAGCTGAAGGTAGATGCTTAACCATCTGAGCCACCCAGATACACCAAGATATGTTCTAATTGTAGCCCCAGATGATGGGCTAGATAAATTCATTCATGTTAGTGAATCAGTGAGTAATGATGTATTCTATATTTTCTGTTTTTGCATAAGACAATCTGTCCTTTACCTACCCAGGCAGCATTAGCCTCCAGACCAATACCTGACATACAACAGCAGGAATCCTATCAGTAGTGAGTGGAGGAAGAAATACCCTTCAAAACCAAAATTGTTTCTAAATATTAAAAGATGTATTCAGGGGCGCCTGGGTGGCTCAGTGGGTTAAGCCGCTGCCTTCGGCTCAGGTCATGATCTCAGGATCCTGGGATCGAGTCCTGCATCGGGCTCTGTGCTCAGCAAGGGCCTGCTTCCCTTCCTCTCTCTCTGCCTGCCTCTCTGCCTACTTGTGATCTCTCTCTGTCAAACAAATAAATAAAATCTTTAAAAAAAAATGTATTCAGTGATATAATAATAGGAGTGCAATTAAACATGAACACTATCAAGGAAGATATACCAACTGAAGGAAAGCATAAATTTGACAACTGTATCTACCTTGTCAGGCCGAGGAAAAGATGCTCTTGCAACTCCACCGTTTACCATTAAGTCCACACTTAATTGGCACAACATTAATTTGCATTCTTGATTATGTGTTAGAGACTTAATTCTTCCTGGCAATGCAAGACAGGCTGTAGATGCTCTACTGAATATAAATTCAGGTCGCTTTAGGAAGAAGGCTGTAGTGGCTGATGAAACCACTCTTGACATTTTGTTTAAAGTCTTTGTATCTGAATTTTGAACAACCGGAATATATTTTGCATTTATATTGAGAAGATAAAATTCGTTGTGTGTATGCATGCATGTGTGCGTGTGTGTGTGTCTGTGTGTCTGTGTGTGTGTCCTATTTGGGCAATCAGAAAGAATTTGTGCATGTTGTCAGTGGTTATTTATATTCAGATGAAAAGGTGATTTGACAAGCTTTTCTCATGTAAGGCATTTATGTAAGAATCTCAGATATAGGAGTTTATCATAAGCTATTTATTTATACATCATGCATTTTTTTAGAAACTCGATTTCAAGTTCAAAGCACCCTTCACAACTGCTTTCCTAATATGTGAGTAATTAAACTAACCTATTGGAATTAGTAGGATGAGAAGATTCTTGAGCAATTCTGAAACTTTAAAACTAGAGGCTTTATATGGAAGCTTAGAAATCCACTATCACAGTGCAGTGGATCCAAATAGATGAGTACAATTGCATTCGACACTTGTGAAACATACTTGATGTGTTAGTCACGGTTCTCTAGAGAAGAAGAATCAATAGGATATATATAGATTTATAGAAAGAAATTTATGTATTTTTATTTTTTTATTTTTTAAAAAGATTTTATTTATTTATTTGACAGAGAGAGAGAGAGAAACAGGGAGCACAAGCAGGGGGAGCAGCAGAAGGAGAGGGAAAAGTAGGCTCCCTGCTGAGCAGGGAGCCCAATGTGGAGCTCAGTCCCAGGATTCTGGGACTATGATCTGAGCTGAAGGCAGACACTTAACTAACTGAGCCACCCAGGTGCCCATAGAAAGAAATTTATTATGAAGAATTGGCTCATGCAGTTATGGAGGCTGAGAAATCCTATGGCCTGCCATTTGCAGCATGGAGACCCAGGAAAGCTGGTGATGAGTTTCAGTCCAAACCCAAATGCCTGAGAACCAGAGGAGCCAAAGGTGTAAACCCTAGTTGGAGGAAGGCCAGAGAACCAGGCACACTGATACTGGAGAGCAGGAAAGAAAAACATCCCAGCTCAAGCACAGAGCAAATCCGTTCTTCCTCTGCTTTTCTTTTTTCTTTCTTTCTTTCTTTTTTTTTTTAGAGAGAGAGAAAGAATAAAGAGAGCAGAATGGGGGGAGGTGGCACAGAAAGAGAGGGAGAGAGAATCTTTTGGCAGGGGTGGAGGGGTGGGGGGTGTGATTCTTTTTTTTTTTTTTTTTTTTTTAAAGATTTTATTTATTTATTTGACAGAGAGAAATTACAAGTACACTGAGAGGCAGGCAGAGAGAGAGAGAAGGAAGCAGGCTCCCCGCTGAGCAGAGAGCCCGATGCGGGACTCGATCCTAGGACCCTGAGATCATGACCTGAGCCGAAGGCAGCGGCTTAACCCACTGAGCCACCCAGGCGCCCCGGGGGTGTGATTCTTAAGGAGGCTTCATGCTCAGAACAGAGCCTGACACCATGCTCCAGCTCACAATCCTGAGATCATGACCCTGAGATCATGACCTGAGCTGAAATCAAAAGTCAGATGCTTAACCGACTGAGCCACCATTTCCCTCTCCCATTTCTTTCTGAGCCCATTTCTTTCTCCACTTTTTATTTCTCTGCAGGCCCTCAGTGGATTGGATCATATCTCTTTCTGGTGAAAGAGATTTCTTTCATTCATTCTACCGATTCAAATTTTAATCTTCTGGAAATACCTTTACAGACACATCCAGAAATAATATTTCACCAGCTATCTGGGCATCCCTTAGTCCATCATAAAATTAACCATCATAAAGTGATTTATGTATAGAAAATGGTACTATAAAATTCTTGCAACGTGTAAAGGGAATAGATAAGTATACAGATAAGAAATATCAGGGATAAAAATGTTTCACAGATATCTCAAGCAATTAATTAAGTTATATATTTTTCCTGGATTTTTTTTAGCTTACAGTATATACCTTTCAGTATATACCAGCTTTCAAAATACCTTTCAATATGCCAGCTTTTGGTGCATACCATATATATCAGCTCTCAAAATTTATAATTTGATATTATTTCTTTTCCCATTTTCAATAAATAGTCCTTTTCTTTCATTTAATCTTTTGTAAAAAAAAATAAGCTCTATGCCCAGTGTGAGACTGAGATCAAAAGTCACATGTCCCACTGACTGAGCCAGCCAGAACCCCCAATAAATAGTCCTTTTCTGGGGCGCCTGGGTGGCTCAGTGGGTTAAGCCGCTGCCTTCGGCTCAGGTCATGATCTCAGGGTCCTGGGATCGAGTCCCACATCGGGCTCTCTGCTCAGCAGGGAGCCTGCTTCCCTCTCTCTCTCTCTGCCTGCCTCTCCGACTACTTGTGATTTCTCTCTGTCAAATAAATAAATAAAATCTTTAAAAAAAAAAAATAGTCCTTTTCAAACCTAATTTTTAAATTTTATTATTTATTTATTTTTAAAGATTTACTTATTTATTTATTTGAGAGAGAAAAAGAGAGAGAGAGAGAGAGAGCTCACAAGCAAAAGGAGGGGCAGAGGGAAGACAAGCAGACTCCCCCATCAGCTGGGATCCTGAAGCAGGGCTCGGTCACAGGACCCTGAGATCATGACCTGAGCTGAAATCAAGAGTCAAATGCTCAACTGGTTGAGCCACCCAGGTACCCCTTTAATTTTTAAATTTTAATTTAATATTCTCTTCTCTTAATGAGCTGTATAAATCAGGTAACCTTCAAGACCCCCATACTCCAGAACAAGTGCCTCATATCACAAGTAGAACAGTCTTGCCTTTGGTGTAACATCTGCTGCATACTGAAGCCTCTTAAACAGAGCTGACAATGTACCCAGATACATACTGTGCTTTTTCATCAGATAGCTATTTTGTCAACACTGCTGGTACACAGATGGACCTAGACTGAAAGCAATGAGGGATGGTGTAGTTAAGTCTCCAATTCAAGTAAGTGACTTGTGAAGAATGTAAAGATACTATAATAAAGCTTGTAAAAATATTAACCTTGCTCTTTTCTTTTATCCATTTTATAATATATTTATAATAGCATTGAGTGACACTGTATACATTTTAAACTGTGTATATTGTTTATAACTGACAAAGAGAATCTATTGTGCTGTCATCACTACAGTGACAAACGTGGTGTAGTTTAATACAGAGGATAGAATATTAGCATTGGATCAGACAGATCTGGTTCAAACTCTGGTTCTTCCTCTTCCTTATTTGACTCTGAGCAAATTGTTCTATCTCTGAGCCTTTGTTTCCTTCTCTATAAAATGAGGATTAAAAATAGCTTTCTTGATGAATAGTTGAGAATTTTAAAAGAGATTTTATAGAGGATTCCAATATTTGGCTCCTAGCCATGATGGGCAGTGAAGTAGTGAATTTTGGGTATTATTATTACCAGAGATCCTTTCCATTGAGGAAAATTACTGAGTCATTTTATAATTACTCTCTATCTGTAGAGCTGGGATGTCTCTACTTCCAGGTCGAAACAAAGATTTGCTTTCTGTAAGCTATCAAATAATTCTTTTAACTCTGTCCCAGAAAATAGCTTTATGTCATACTACCACTGAAGACATTTTGACAAGATCATCTAATTAGAATGGCTTGTACTGTGATAAGCAATTAAAATTGCTCCATTGTTTTCATGTTTAGCTTCTGTAGTAAAAGATTTATAGCCCTGCTGTTTTATTTTTGGCAGTACAGTGCATGGTGCTCTTCATAAGAACTTAGTATCAATTCACATAATTAAGATTCAATGAATTAGCTGTAACTGAGTAAAACACAGAACACATTGACATATAAAAATATAGTTGCCATGTAAATATATTTATAAAATGTCTATAGGTCAAATTTCTGCCATTGGCTCCAGTTTCATTCTCTTTTATAAGAGATTCTGCTTTGGGCCTGGTGGCCATACTGGGGGCAGATGCTTTTATTCCCTGTGCTATGGCTGACTGGATCAAGAGTGGATACTCGACAATCAGAACACCTCTCTTGGGAATTGGAGTAAGGACATGTTAGGCTGTATTTGCAGATAGCTGATCTGATATCTAATGTATCAGTGCTATACTTGGCACTCCAGAAGTTTAAAGCTCTATACAAATCAAAGTTATGGGTTAGTAACTCCTAAGTATCTTCAGAGAACATTAAATTCAGAAAGGAGGCTGGGGTAGGTTTGCAGAATAAAAACAAATGTAGGGCACCCTGTGAATGAGAGAGGGAGGGTTTGGAGAGCATAAGAGCAAGGAACAAGAGTCAGAAGGGTGCCTGGGTGGCTCAGTGGGTTAAAGCCTCTGCCTTCTGCTTAGGTCATGATCCCAGGGTCCTGGGATTGAGCCCCACATCGGGCTCTCTGCTCAGCAGGGAGCTTGCTTCCTCCTCTCTCTCTGCCTGCGTCTCTGCCTACTTGTGATCTCTGTCTGTCAAATAAATAAATGAAATCTTAAAAAAAAATAAAATAGTAAGAAATTTCCCTATGATAAACACTTAAAAAAAAAAAAGAAAAAAGAACAAGAGCCTGAGAGTGAAAGATTGAAATCGAGAGACCATATGCCTGATGGTTTTCTAGTTTCTGTAAGATTCAGCTACACTTCCAAATGCTGGGCCCTGTCAGATTCTCCTCCTACTAGAGAATAAAATAAATTCTCTACTTACTTGAACTAGTTTGAGTGGGTTTCTGTTTCTTATAGCCATGTGATTGCTACTTAGAATTATACCAATTATATATTTCATATCTGCACAGCATTTGAATTAAGCTAAGCAAGATATCTGTAGAAGTATGCAAAAGTACTATTATAACAGAGGAGGTCTAATTTATCCATCTGTGTTAGTTTCATGTTGCTGCTGTAACAAAGGATCACATACTTTGTTACTTAAAACAATAAAAATTGTGGAAGTGGGTGGGAGGAATGGGGTGGCTAGGGGATGGACATTGGGGAGGGTATGTGCTATGGTGAACACTGTCAATTGTGTGAGACTGATGAAACACAGACCTGTACCCCTGAAACAAATAATATGCTATATGTTAATTAAAAAAAAAAAAAAAGAAGAGGGGCACCTGGGTGGCTCAGTGGGCTAAGCCGCTGCCTTCTGCTCAGGTCATGATCCCAGGGTCCTGGGATCGAGTCCCGCATCGGGCTCTCTGCTCAGCGGGGAGCCTGCTTCCCCCTCTCTCTGCCTGCCTCTCCATCTACTTGTGATTTCTCTCTGTCAAATAAATACATAAATAAAATCTTAAAAAAAAAAAGAAGAAAAAATTGATTCTTTTACTCAGGAGGTCAGAAGTCAAAATGGGTCTCCTGAGGCTAAGATTAGGGTGGCAGCAGGATTTATTGCTTATAAAGACCCTAGGGGAGACTCTCTCCCTTGCCTCTCCCAGCTTCAGGAGCCTGCCTGCATTCCTAGGTCTTGGCAATATCATTTCACACCCTCCTCTTCGACTTTGACTCTTCTGCTTCTCTCTCTCTCTTTTTTTAAAATAGGCTCCATGCCCAACAAGGCGCTTGAACTCACAATTCTAAGATCATCAAAAGAGTGGCATGTTCTACTGACTGAGCCAGCCAAGCACCCTCTGCTTCCGTCTTCTCAGGACCCTTGTGATCACATTGGGGCCAGTCAGATAATCAGAATAGTTTTCCCATCTCAAGATCCTTTGCTTAATCATATCTGAAAAGTCTGTTTGCCGTGTAAAAGAGCATATTCACAGGTTTGGGGAATTAGGCCATAGATATCTTTGTGGGGATGTTATTCTACTTGCCTCACCATCCATGAAAATAGTATCTTAGTGGTTTTTAATCCATCTTTTCACTCATGTTTATATGCTTAAAATTATTAAAATTATCATAGTTTATAGTAAGATAAGAATAATCTAGACTTTATAGTGTTTATAAACTTTGCATAACTGTTGGAGGATAAGATAGCGTATAAACATGCTCTACCTTTAGCTATATTTTGATGATGAATTTTTTTTTACTATTTTGATGAAACTTTCTGAAATATCTGATAATTTTTCAAAGGAAAATTATTGACTGGGTATAGCTAATATTGTGATCTTCATCATTAACATGTGTCTTGAAGATGCTTTTAAAATATGACATTTGTTGTTTAAGAGAAACTGATGTTTAATTTCCAGGAATATATTTATAATTTTGGTCCTAACATACGTTACTTCTCTGTAATACTTTGAAATGTGTAATATAGATATTGAAATTAGACAAAGAAGACATTGATCATCCATAATTCTCCTTCAACTCACTTTAATCGCCATCTAGGAATCTTATTTTTATGAATACATGAATTAGTACCCCTACTTTTATTTAGATGTCTGTTAATAGTTTCAACCAATAACTGTATTTTATTTAGTAATTTTCCAAATTGTAATTCTATCCATACTTACAGTATGAGTTTTAAAAATTTAGACTATTTGTTTGAAAAAAAATTTTTTTGTGAACATGCCTTTTAAATAGATTATTGTGCGGGGCACCTGGGTGGCTCAGTGGGTTAAGCCTCTGCCTTCAGCTCAGGTCATGATCCCAGGGGCCTGGGATTAGGCTCCCTGCTTAGGGGGCTGTCTGCTTCTCTCCTATCCTCTTCCCCTCCCCCCATTCAAGCTCTAGCTCTCTCTCTCTCTCCCCCTCTTTCTCAAATAAATAAAATCTTAAAAAAAATTTTCATCCTATGAAAATATTAAAAGAAGGAACACATTCTGCTAAAGGTCCCCCAGGTATTTATTTATTTAAGGAAATAAAGTTGTGAGCTGGGAGTTTAAGGCAATGTATAAGAGCAACCCTAACCCTCTATTTATTTTGGATGGGCTATTTTGAGGGGGAAAAAGAATACAAAATCAAAGGAGTCTCTCCCTTTTTTTCTTTTGATACAAGCAGAGTTACTTAAAGTACCCTCGGGTTGTTGTTGTTGTTGGTTTTTTTTTCCCCACGAAATGAAACCAGAACCATAAAAGATTATAATTCAGTGAGGAATTTATTAAATTTCACTGGAAACTAAAATAAACTGTACTTGTCACGTTCTCCAGAGAAACAGAACCGGAACCGTGTGTGTGTGTGTGTGTGTGTGTGTGTATTTTTTTCTTTTTTGAGGAATTGGCTAACTTGATTATGGAGGCTCAGAATTCCAGTCCCTGGAGAGCTTAACAGTGTAAGTTCAGTCAGAGTCCAAGTATGGGTCCCAGTGCAGGAAAAGATCCATGTCCCAGCTCAAGAACAGTCAGGCAGAGAGAGAATTCTTTTTTACTCCACTTTTTTTTTTTTTTTTTTCTACTCAGGCCTTCAATGGATTGGATACTGCTCATCCACATTGGGGAAGGCACTCTGCTTTGCTTGGTCTACTGATTTATTTTTTATTTTATTTTATTTTTTAAAAATTGTATTTATTTATTTGGCACATAGAGATCATAAGTAGGAAGAGAGCCAGGCAGAGAGAGAGGGGGAAGCAGGATCCTTGCTGAGCAGAGAGCCCAATGCAGAGCTCAATGCCAGGACCCTGAGATCATGACTTGAGCTGAAGGCAGAGGCTTAACCCACTGAGCCACCCAGGCTCCCCACCCGATTTAGTGATTTAAATGTTAATCCCATACAGAACAACCCCCCACCCACCTATACACACACACACACACACACACACACACACACACACACACACAGAAATAATATTTAACTCAGTATCTGGGCACTTGCCAGTTGATAGTTAAAATTAACCACCATATAAACTTTTAAAATGTTCTGAAGGTTGGAGAAAATTAAATCATTTGCATTGAAAATTAATTGATATTACATACTTGTAGTTTACAGTGTGATATAAATCATGGTAGGGAGAGAAAAGGTAGAAATTCAAATACCTTTACAACAGAATATGATAAACATGAAAACAGAGAAAAGCTAGCTAGGGACATACATAATACAAAATGCCAATTTTAATAATGGTGGTCAGAGCAAGGCAAATGGTGGCGGATGCAGACTTGTTAAATTCTGCCTCCCACCGTGAAGCTGGAAGAATCTGTGCTGGGAAAATAGGGGAATTAAAGGATTACAGAGAGCTGATGAGAGAAGTCAGGCGTTGCTCTGAAGAATAGAGTAAGTACTCTGTTGTAGCGCAGCCCAGCGAACAAAAAGGCACTGATGGACCAGAGTGAATTATTACTCCCTATGCCTTACTGCAGGAGAGAGCATTCCTGTCTATGCCACACCTCCTCCGTTCACCTCCGACCTCAAGTACAGCTAACATGAACAGTACCTTGCACACTCCCGTGGTGCCAATTTAAGGGCACTATAGTTTTCCATCTCAAGGCTTTCTCCTGTCTGCGAATAGGTCTAATCAGGGTTTTCTTGTACTCAGAAAAGAACATCAACCAATGGAGGATGGCAGTCTACAGAAATGCTCCAGCCTCCTCCCCTTTGGGGATGGGGGGGAGCCAATTCCACAGGGAATTCTGTGCAGTTCCTCATAGGGTTCATAGAGACTGAGCCTATTTGTCCAGAGGGGAAACTGGCTTCTTTCTGGTTTTGCAGTCAGACACTCCCCGTTGCTCCTTTATCTTTCCATGGATAACCTGTCTAATAAATACCCCATTTCCAAACACTTGCCATGCGCTCTACTGTCAGGGAAACCCAAACTAAGATACACACTCAGTGTTATCCATATAGCTCTACTGAATACAAAACCGTTTCATCTTCCAGTTGCCCCAGAAGGAAGTGGGTTGCAGTGGCGGGTGGGGGACAGGTTCTGGAGTTGTTGTCAACTCCATTTTACTAATGAGGAAGAGTCTTTAGATAATCTGAGTGATTCTCCCAAAGTCACACAGCTAATAAGTGGCAAAATCTTCTTTGATGTGCTAAATAGAACCTTGGCAACACACAAAAAAGAATGAATCATTTCCCAAATGAGTTCTGTGTGCTTTAATTCCATGTATAATTTCAATTTAATGTGTCAGATCTTGCTGGCTTAAACCTTTCAGCTAAACCTCATTAATTTGGACTCAATTTATGCTTTGTGATAACTTGTAAATGTTGGAGTGAAATTTATTTTCTCTGTAAAAATATTATCTAATCTAAAATACACATTTTTAATAAAACCAAATCATTTCCTCAATCCCCACCTTGGGTTTTCTACCGCCATCATCCTTTAATGTTCTATGGTATCCAATAAAAGGCAATCAATATTAGGCACGCTCAATTTTAGGATGCTTTACTGTTCTTACAATGCCTTTTGGCCTCACGAAATCATACTCTGCCCCATTTCAAGTTATATTCAAAGAAGGAAATGTTTGTGTATTTTTTCCATTTTAAAATTTTTATTGAATATGCACGTATACAGGGTTAACTGTATGCCAAATTCTATTCTAAATGTTTCACCAAGAGTATTTCAATTAATTCTCACAATAATCCTCTGAGGTAACACTGTTACCCTCATTTTACAGATGAGAAAACTAGGTACAGGGAGATGAGTGACTTGATTAGTGTCACACAGCTGGGAAATGGCTAAGCCTGGATTCAAACTTAGGAAACTTGGCTCTGATGTCCGAAGTCAGCTTTTTTTATCTACTAGCAGTGCCTTGAAAACCTTCAAATCCAATCTCACTCAGCCATACAACTCATATACCAAGAAAGTCATTAGAAATAAAGGTTAAAGGGTTGCCTGGGTAGCTCAGTTAGTTAAACATTTGCCTTTGGCTCAGGTCATGATCTCAGGGCCCTGGGTTTGAATCCCACGTTAGGCTCCCTGCTTAGCAGGGTGTTTGCTTCTCTGTCTCTCTCTCTCTCTCTCTCAAATAAATAAAATATTTTTTAAGAAAAGGAATAAATCTGAAGATGAGGGTTGTAAAATATGCTTTTCAGGGTTGTTTTTCATCCCTGTTTCTATACGACTATTTAAGTGTTTAGGTCCCAGTTGCCTCTGGATGCATTCATGCACCTGTTAAGTCTTAAGTCCTTGTCACAGTCCTTTCAATGAGGAGACCGTGTGACCTAGAAGGGCTTTTGTAAACAACAAAGAGAACCAATGAGAGCTAAGAGGTTTTGGAGTACTGCTCTTCATTGGAAAGTTGAATCACAAAGAAAAGGAAAGCCAGCAGAGAATAACTGCAGAGGTGGCTTTTAGGCAGCCAGCTTGAGCAATGGAATGTGGAAAGGGCACAAAGCCACACCCTGGCTGAATACTGACAGGTCCATCCCACCCCGAAATAGCCTTAGGTCCCAAGTAACCAATGGGCTACTTACAACAGGCACAGTTACCAAAAAAGGAAAAATGCCATCCATTCCCATACCTCCTCACCTTCCCCCTTTAGGAACAACACCCTCTTGGGCACCTGGGTGGCTCAGTGGGTTAATTAAGCCCTGCCTTCAGCTTAGATCATGATCTCAGGGTCCTGGGATCAACTCCCGCATTAGGCCATCTGCTTGGCAGGGAGCCTGCTTCCTCTCTCTCTCTCTCTCTCTCTCTCTCTCTGTCTGCCTCTCTGCCTACTTGTGATCTCTCTCTTTCGAATGAATAAATAAATAAAATCTTAAAAAAAAAAAAAAAAAAAAAAAACAACCCCCTGTCACTGCTTCTTGGCAGACAGCCTCTCCTAAGCCATCCTGCCTGCTGCACGTTTCTGGTGTACTCAATAAACTTCCACATCTTTTGTTCTGTCTCAGGTGAATTCTTTTACCACCCACCCAGCCGCCTTCCACCCAGTGGTGCTCCACATTTGGGGGCTCCATCCAATCAGAGAGATTCAACAAAAATGTCCATCCAAAGAATGTGTAAATATTAGGCCAGTTCATAGTTTAGTGAAATTCTCCACCAGACTTAGGATTTGGTACAGCCAGTCAGGGAAGAATTTTTCTAGTTTCTAGTGCTGAGCCAGCTTAATGGTCAAACTGTGAAAAGGAATTATTTTCCATATTAACTTTCCTCGCCGCCAGAGGATCTGAGGATTTTATAACGTATGTTAAGGAGGAAAAAATTTCCCTTCGATGCTTCAAGTTTCTTTGGCTGGTCTAATCATTAAATTGACATAAGACAGATTATCAGGAGAGAAATCAAAAGTTAAGTCCAAACATAAGGAGCCTTGAAAAGACTCCCAGGCAGTCAGGCAGTTGAGGCTTACATACCATCCTGAGGTAAAGAGAAGGGGCCTATGTAGGGGTCTGAGCTTCAAAGGGGAGGAAGACAATTTACAGGAAGATGAGAAGAGTCGGTGTTTGGTAAACCAGTGTTTGCGATGCCACGACAGGTCTGCCAATTTTTTCTGATAGAAAAAGTTTTCTCTGGTAGTAGCTCTGTTGCTGGTCAGGCTCCCCATCTCAATTCTCTCAGGCACTTAGGGAGAGGTAAAAAGCTTTTCCCCGAGTGTCCTGGGTCTTAACTGCCTTCAGCTTAAAACAATCCATATGCCAAAAAGTAACACTTATGGAGTGGTGGATTCTGCTCTCCTTCATGTGTCAGTGTTTTTGTTTGCACAAAATTCTAATCAAAGCATTTAGATTTTCTAAAATAAACTACCCAGATATTTTATTGTTCTGTCAACAGCTTTTCTATATATTCTTTTAAGAATAAAAAAATTGCTTTCCGCCTTAGAAATTCTTTCTCTAATTGTTTTCCTAAGCCTCAATGACACTTTTCCACATTTAGGCTAGATTAAAGAAATTTGTTTATACAAATTAAGGCCACTAGAATACCATTTATCCTCCTAGAACATTATTTTCCTTAATAAATGATTCTCTAGAGTTCTGAAAAAAGATTAACATACTGAACAGAACACTTAGCTTGTATGGGAGAAGCATTATTTATTTATTGGGATTTATTTTGGAGATACTACAAAGACTAAAATCCCCAAGATGGAACACCATTATTTAATGGTGCAGTAACACTTATTTTATTGATTTGAGTTTGATTTTCTAACCTTGTGTTTTGTGGTTGCCTCATTTTTTTATTAGGGTGATAACATCATAATTTCGGAAGCTGTGACAAAAATAATAAAGCCCAACTTTCTCACTTTACATCTAATGAAACAGAAACCCTGAGAGCTTAAGTTACTTTTTTTCCTTGCTTCCAATCCAGTACCCATCCAATAAACATCTTCTCTCATTGATTTTGACATGTTTCTCTGCCAACATAAGCTTCTTGGTTAAAGGAAATATTATGTTTTAAAATATATTCTTAAATAAAATATTCACAAATGTTAATCATGATGATGATGTAGTTTGGAATATAGGTGAAATGTGGTGGGGTGAGGTCCAGAGCTGACTGCCAAGAAAGAATTCTTGAGATGTCTTTTGTGCAAAATGGTAGTTTATTAAAGCATGGGGATATGACCCATGGGCAGAAAGAGCTGCTGCCCCCATGGTTGTGAGAGGTGGCTGATTACATACTTGGGAGTTGGGGGAGGTAAGGAAAAGAAAGGTTTTCAAAAGAACTTTCATGTGCTAAAGAGGACCTAAAAGGTACTGAATACCTTGCTATTGTCAGCTTAAGGTTTTTTCCCTCTAGCAAGGCAGTAGCATTAAGACAGTTGGGAGTGGCAGGAGCTCTTCCTGCCCACGGGTCCTGTCCCTGTGCTTTAATAAAGCACCATTTTGCACCAAAGATGTCTCAAGAATTCTTTCTCGGTCATTGGCTCCGGACCTCAGCCCACTGAACCTCACCTAGGTTCTAGAACTTCATCATATGATGCCCGAAAGTGGGGCTGTGAGTCTTTACATTTGGACTCTGAGCTTCGGTGCAAAATTGGTGAGTACTTTCTCTCCTTTTCCTTTACTCTCATTTCAGGGCTTTTCAAGGAGTATGGTCTTATTGGAACACTTGCATGTCAACTGCTCACGCTGTAATCCTCTAGCCCATGGCTACTCTACAGGGAGGAGAACGTCTGCCTTTTGGCTGTAAGTTAGTACCCTGGCCGGAATGGCAATAAGACCCAGAAACTTGATGGCTTCTCTTTATTCCTGTTCTTATACAAAGTTGTCTCTCTCGGGCACGGGACAGCCACCTAAGGCACCAGGACGGCTGGCAATCTTAAGACTCCCGTGTGAGATTTCCTCCTGATTGATCTAATGTGATCCCCTCCACATCCCTGGTCTAGCCACTTCTGGCCAAGAGACCTCCACTGGGAGCCGGCTGAAACCAGTACCCGATTGAATTAAAATGCAGCCGGGGACCATTTCCTAGGGAAGTTGGCTGTAACGGCCACATGTGTTGGAATGTCGCATAAACTATGATGGATTTCAGTCTTTACTGTTTCTTGTCAGTGTCTTCTACAAACTGCTCAAAACTACGAAATTGGGTTAATTTCCCCTTGCGAAGCCTTTCTAGTATTTCCACGGGTTAAAATGGCAGAACAGTATGCAGTCTTCAGGACAGAAGATGGCATGGCATGGCACAGTGTTTTGGTCCATTCACCAGGCACCCATCGGCAGCCTAGGATGCCATGGGGAAGAGGAGGGACGCCGGCACCCCTCCAGGGCCTTTTATGGCAGAAATGCCTTCTCAGGGAAGGCAGGATAGTGATCAAAGGCGATATTTGTTGAGGTATGAAGTTCTAGAACCTAGGTGAGGTTAGGTGGGCTGAGGTCCGGAGCCGATGACCAAGAAAGAATTCTTGAGACATCTTTGGTGCAAAATGGTGCTTTATCAAAGCACGGGGACAGGACCCATGGGCAGGAAGAGCTGCTGTCCCGGGTTGTGAGGGTAGGCATGTTATATACCCTGCGGTTGGGGGAAGGTGAGGAGAAGGGAGGTTTCAACGAGAGTTTTCATATGCTAAAGAGGGCCTACAAGGTGCTAGGATATCAGAGGCCTACCTGAGGCCCTTGCAGGCCTTGCCCTTGCTGCTTGATCAATGTTGTCTTCAGACCAGCCATTAACATTAAGATAGTTGGGAGACTTTTTGGTAGGATGTCACAATCCTGCTATCAATCGTCTTTGTTAGTGAGATTTAGTACATTTGCAAGCCAAGGGAGACTCCTGTCTAGCAGGATTGTGAGCTCTGCAAGTTAACTATTTGCTTATTGTTCATGGCAGTCAGGGCTGCCTGAGGGATGCTACACATAGGACTGAGGGGAAGCGGATGGAGGGGTGGGGTACAAGGCGCCAGCTTTTGCTTTGTCCTCAGCCAGCCTCATGCTCCCTCATCAGAGGGATGGCTCTGGTCGCTTTTGACACACTGGAACCTCTGACATATCCTGCGTGGGACGCCACCCAGGAGTCAGGGGGAATTTGGTAATGGACCTTCTTTACTTTTCTGGGAGCATGGCCTCAGTAAGTTTCTTTAGTTCCCAAGGACTCCACCTTAGGATGCCTTTTAACCCACTGGAAATAATTTGGATTGCAAAATTTAGGAAAGGACTGAGCTCCTGTAACACTGCATGGCCTCAGTGGCATCTATCAGTTAGATTTCCTCTGCAGGAAACACAACAAATGGATCTAGGATACCTTCACTGCTCATACCTAGGCCTTCATTGCTCTACACCAGGACCCCAAGCTAAGGGGCTTTTGTGGAATGTGTTTGCCCAAGTGAGTCAGCTAGTTACTGGATGATAATTATGTTAGTAGGACTTCAGATAAACCCAGGATGCTGGGCCATCCCTAGCAAAGGGGACTCTGACCTTATTTCTCTCTGTTTCTCCTAATAGATGTGGGGGCTTCTCCCTTCACTCACTTCCCTTGTTAATGGCTATAACTGGAGCCAACTGGGGTTAGTCTAACTCAAGACAGAGACCATAAGGAATTTTCCCAAGCAGCTGCCGAAACTCTCTTTGTTTCGGGGAAGTTTCCCTGTCTTCTCTGGCCCAACTTGGACTGCTTAACCCCTCCCCCCTTGCTGGTGGGAAAGCATGGCATCTGCTCCTCTGTTGGGGCTTATGAGCTCTAAAACCGGGAATCCTTTCTCTGCCTCCTGGCAGCACTTTGTTTCTTCTGTTTTCCCCTTCTCCTGTTTCTGCACCAACGTGCATGCAGCCTGCATGACTAGCCTCTAGATCGTGCACCACGGCTCCTTCTCTCTTCACTGTCAAGGAGCAAGAAGAATAGACCCTGGACCTAACACCCCTCCCACTCCAGATCTTCCCACGCATGTCTCAGGATAGCATTGGAAACTGGTTATTTTACCAAGGCTTTGACTGGAATGTCATATTTGAAAAGACTCAAGATATCACCAGACAGCATTAAGGAACTAAGGTTGACTTTATGAAACCTGGAGCCATAAAGCCCCTTGGAACTGTTGGCCTGATACCTTGCTTACAGAGTTCCCAGCAGCCTCACCAGACAAAGGCAATTATCATATGGTTTCACTTCCTTATGGAACATAAGGAATAACCTGGAGGACGTTAGGAGAAGGAAAGGAAAAGTGAGTTGGTGGAAATCGGAGCAGGAGATGAAGCATGAGAGACTATGGACTCTGAGAAACAAACTGAGGATTTGGGGAGGGAGGAGGGTAGAAGGATGGGTGATCCTGGTGGTGGGTATTAAGGAGGGCATGTATTGCATGGAGCACTGGGTCTGGTACATAAACAGTGAATCTTGGAACACTGAAAAAATAAAATTAAGATTAAAAAAAAAAAAGACAGTTGGGAGCTTCCTTGAGGAATGTCACACAGATCCCACCCAGGATGGGGGGGTGGGGGGGTTGTTACGGCGGGGGAGGGGCGGGGGGGAATGGTGTCAGCTTGTGCTTTGTCCTCAGCTAGGCTTCTGCTCCCTCATCAAAGGTGATGGAGTAAACATCAGTAATGTAGTTTTATATTTAACTTAAGAAAATACTGATTGTTCATTTTAGTTTAAATACCAGATTTCAGGGAAATTTTTTGAAAGTGTCTATTTTATAATTTGATATTGGTTCTATAAATACAACTCTCTTATGAGCAGCATTTATTTTTTTAATTATAATTTTCTTTGTAGAATTTGGATTTATGTGTATGCAGAGCACAAGTGGGGTTTTACACATTTGTTTATCTAAGAGGTAGCATCAAGTCAATATATAATGAAAGCAAATCAGAGATAGTGATAGGGAAAAACTGTACTCTAAGATGGCTGACCAAACCAGAAACAGAATTCCAGTCCTTGTCTCGAAGCCATTCTGGGTTCTTCTTTCCTACTCCATGTGCCCAAAGTACCAAGTATGTGGAAGTAGAAGGATATAAATTCCCCTCTCTGCTTGTGCTTGGGCTCAGACCTTTGGAGAACAACCTCCTCTGAGTGCACTGGTGGTAAATAAAACCTGATCCTTCAAAATCTCCGAGTGCCACTTGGTTCTTCCGCCAGGATCCAGTTCAGGTTTCATAACAATAGAAAAAGTTCTGCAAAAGGAAAGGTGTTCTGGTGAAAACCAAGGTAAAAGAAAAGACTATGTCTTTCAAAAAGACTATGTCTTTCAAAAGGCCAAGAACTCTGACAAGACTCAGATGGTCCTAATTTAAGCATTCAGCAAAGCACAGGGAGATGGTGCCCTCACCAGCGAGTGGATCCAGTGGTCTGATTGAAGATGTGTGTGTGTTAGTCTAGGAGTCTGATGTCATTTAACATGTGTCAAGCCACTAGCCTCTCTTGCATTTGATCCTTTCCTGATCACAACTGCCTTCCATCTAAAGAGAGGGGATGTGCTGATTTGATCATTTCATGGAAGTCTGTTATAGTAGATAACTTTTTCTCTCTCATAATATTATTCTCTTTTGAGTGTTCTTAGCAAATTTAGTTTCATTAAAAAACAAAATTCAACTGAGTAAACAAAGATCTAACTGCAATGATTCATGAATTGGGCAGCAGCCCATGTAATAAATATGAGGAGGACCTGAGGAGCTGCATAAAATGGCAGGTTTTGGGACACCTGGGTGGCTCAGTGGGTTGAGCCTCTGCCTTCAGCTCAAGTTGTAAGGGCCTATTCAGCCAGAGTGGCCCCACCCCGGTTGAACTGCCATTTTGTTGTAAAACTTAAATTGACTCCCCCCCCCCCCCCCAGGGGAACTTACTTAAAAGCAAGTCCAGGAAACCAGTCCCAGGTAGCAAAGTCCAAATACAAGGGTCAGTCAAAGCCAGGTGGAGGTATTCAATCAGTGGGGGTGCATATTGTCTCCTAGCTACCAAGGAGTATGGGTCCTGCTCTTTGGGCACCTTTTGGGTGCCAATTCTGAACTAGGTGATAGGCTGGCTCAAATGTCTACTAGGGTAAATTGTAATTCAATTGGTCACCTAGCATCACTGTGGAGTTTCCTGTGTGTGTTACAATCTCATTGGCTACCTGTGTGTGGCCAGGCCCAACCACATGGCCTTTGCTCTATAAAAGTTAGTCTGGAAAGCATGGAGGGGTCATACTCTCTGTAGGGGCCATACTCTCTGTAGGGGCAGCCCCAACTGGTCTGTTTGACGGTCAGTCTGATTCTCGATGCTTGGCATGAAATAAATTTTTGCTTGACCTTCGCTTTGTATCAGTCTCGCTCCTTTAATCATGGACCCATTATTGGGGTACCCAATTTTGGGGGGACCCAACAAGGTCATGATCTCAGTGCTGGGATCGAGCCCCACATTGGGCTATCTGCTCAGCGGGGAGTCTGCTTGCCCCTCTTTCTCTCTGCCTGCCTCTCTGCCTACTTGTGATCTCTGTGTCAAATAAACAAAATCTTTTTATTTAAAAAAAAAAGGCAGGTTTTAGAGACAGAAAGGAGGGGCACCTGGGTGGCTCAGTTGGTTAAGCATCTGCCCTCTGCTCAGGTCACGATCCTGGAGTCCTGAGATCGAGCCCCGAATTGGGCTCTTTGTTCAGCAGGTAGTCTGTTTCTCCCTCTGTGCTTCACCC